>NW_026990436.1:0-17374 GCF_963921805.1 Phalacrocorax carbo | reverse complement strand
GGTCGGGGGGCTTGGGGGGATCGTGGGGGGTCATGGGGTTGTGGGGGGTCATGGGGATGTGGGGGGGCTTGGGGGGTTGTGGGGGGTCTTTGGGGGGTTGTGGGGGCTTGGGGGGCTTGGGGGGGTTGTGGGGGGTCATGGGGATGTGGGGGGGCTTTGGGGGGGTTGGGGGACATGGGGGTCTTTGGAGGGTCGTGGGGGGATGGTGGGGGGGCTTTGGGGTTCGTAGGGTGTCGTGGGGACATGGGGGGCTTTGGGGGGGTCGGGGGGGTGGGGGGGGCTTTGGGGGGTTGTGGGACACAGGGGGTTTTGGGGGGGTCATGGGGGTCTTATGGGGGTCGTGGGGGGGTGGGGGGATATGGGGGGGCTTTGGGGGGGTCGGGGGGGCTTGGGGACATGGGGGTCTTTGGGGTGGCTTGGGGGGTCTTGGGGGCATGTGGGGGATTTGGGGGGGTTGTGGGGGGTCGTGGGGACATGGCGGGGGGCTTTGGGGGCTTGGGGGTGTCCCTTGGGGGGGAGTCATTGGGGGGGGGGTTGGTGACATGGGGGGGTCCCTTGGGGGTCCCTTGAGGATGGGGGTCCTTGGGGGGTCTTGGGTGGGCCTTGGGGATGGGGGGGCTCTTGGGGACATGGGGGGGCGTCCTTGGGGGTCCCTTAGGGATGGGGGGCGTCCTTGGGTGGGGTCCGTGGGGGCAGGGTGACATGGGGGGGGGGTTGGGGACACACGAGGGGCCCCTTGGGGGACCCCCAGGCCCCTCCCCCCGGGGGTCCCCTGAGCCTGTCCCCCCCCCCCCCGCCCCCCCCCAGGCAGCGCCACCCCCGTGGCCCGTCACATCCTCACGGTGGGGGACCCCGAGTTCCCCCCGCCCCGGCGGGCGCGGAGGGCCCTGTCACCCGCCGGCGTCACCCGCCGGTGTCCCCCGCGTCACCCGGGCGCCCGCCCGCCGCCGCCCTCGTCACCCGCGAGGCCGCCCTCGTCGCCCGGGGCGCCCACGTCACCCGTCAAGGGGCCGACGTCAACCGCGAGGCCATCGTCACCCAACGGGCCGTCGTCACCCAACTGGCCAACGCCAACCATGAGGTCATCGTCACCCAACGGGGCACCGTCACCCAACGGGCCAACACCAACGATGAGGTCATCGTCACCCATGGGGTCACCATCACCCAACTGGCCAATGTCAACTGCAAGGCCGTCGTCACCCATGGAGATGCCGTCACCCAACTGGCCAACGTCAACCGCGAGGTCATCGTCACCCAACGGGCCATCGTCACCCAACGGGCCAACGCCAACCATGAGGTCATCGTCACCCATGGGGTCACCTTCACCCAACTGGCCAACGTCAACCGCAAGGCCGTCATCACCCATGGAGCTGACGTCACCCAACTGGCCAACGTCAACCGCGAGGTCACCGTCACCCAACAGGCCATCGTCACCCAACGGGCCAACGCCAACCATGAGGTCATCGTCACCCATGGAGCTGCCGTCACCCAACTGGCCGACGTCAACCGCGAGGTCATCGTCACCCAACGGGCTGTCATCACCCAACGGGCCAACACCAACCATGAGGTCATCGTCACCCATGGGGTCACCGTCAGCCAACTGGCCAATGTCAACCACGAGGTCATCGTCACCCAACGGGCCGCCGTCACCCAACTGGCCAATGTCAACTGCGAGGTCATCGTCACCCAACGGGCCAATGTCAACCATGAGGTCATCGTCACCCATGGGGTCACCATCACCCAACTGGCCAACGTCAACCGCGAGGCCATCGTCACCCAACGGGCCATCGTCACCCAACGGGCCATCGTCACCCAACGGGCCAATGTCAACCATGAGGCCATCGTCACCCAACGGGCTGCCGTCACCCAACGGGCCGCCGTCACCCGCCAGGTCACCGTCGCCGGCGGCGTCGCCGTCACCCCTGGAGCCGCTGTCGCCGTCGGGTGGCCCCGAGCTGGCCCTGGACGAGCTGGACGTCACCGAGCTGGCCTTGGCCGCCGGGCTCTTGGGTGCCTCGGGGCCGCCGGCGGGCGACAGCAGCGAGGAGGAGGAGGGCGGCGCCACCCGCGCCGTCACCCGCGGCCGTTACTACCGCTTCGCCCGCACCGTGGTGACGCGAGAGCCGCCCTCCCCCTGTCCCCTCCCCTTGGCTCGCATCGACCAATTGGACGGGGTGGACGACGGCGGCGACAAGGCGGGTCGACGGGAGGGGCCGCCCCCGGGGCCGCCGCCCCCAGCACCCGCCGCCGAGGACCTGCCCTCCGACATCGTGGACTTCGTCCTCAAGAACATGGCGGGAGACGGCGCCAAGGCCGGGGTGGGCGTCAACGGCGGGGGGGGGCGGCGGCACCCCGTGGGGGACCGAGGGCTCCGCCCGCCGCCCCGCCGAGGGGCGGGTGCCCCACCGAGGGCTTCCTCGTGGTGGGGACGGCCGCGTGGGCGATGGCACCCGTGGAGGGGGCGCCCACGAAGATCTCGCCCGTGGGCACGTTCTTGGCGCGCTTGAAGGCGTCGCCCACGGTGATGGCACCCATAGGCACGTTCTTGATGGCCACGGCACCCATGGAGACGTCACCCACGGTGATGGCACCCATAGGCACGTTCTTGATGGTCATGGCACCCATGGAGACGTCGCCCACGGTGATGGCACCCATAGGCACATCTATGATGGCCATGGCACCCATGGAGACATCGCCCACAGTGATGGCACCCATAGGGACGTTCTTGATGGTCATGGCACCCATGGAGACATCGCCCGCAGTGATGGCACCCATAGGCACGTTCTTGATGGCCACGGCACCCATGGAGACGTCACCCACGGTGATGGCACCCATAGGCACGTTCTTGATGGCCACGGCACCCATGGAGACGTCACCCACGGTGATGGCACCCGTAGGCACGTTCTTGATGGCCACGGCACCCATGGAGACGTCACCCACGGTGATGGCACCCATAGGCACGTTCTTGATGGCCACGGCACCCATGGAGACGTCACCCACGGTGATGGCACCCATAGGCACGTCTTTGATGGTCATGGCACCCATGGAGACGTCACCCACGGTGATGGCACCCATAGGCACGTTCTTGATGGCCACGGCACCCATGGAGATGCCACCCACGAAGACGTCACCCACGGACGCGCCTTTGATGGCCACGGCGCCCACGGAAACGCCCCCCGCGGTCACGTCATGGGTGGCCTTGTCACCCGCGGCGCCGCCGCCTCCACCCACGGCCGCGTCGCCCACGGAGGCGCCACCAACGGACACGTCGCCCACCACAACGGCACCCACGGCGCCGCCGGCGTCGCCCTCCCCGGCAGCACCCGCGTCACCCGCCTCAGCGCCAGCCGTCACGGTGCCGCCCCGGGCGAGGGCGGGGGACGCTGGGGGTCCCCGTGGGGCGCGGCCGCGGCACCCAAACGCCCCGGGGAGACGCCGGGTCCTGGTGCCAAACGGGCGCGGCTGGAGGCCACCGGTGACGAGGGCGACGGCACCGAGGACGACCCGGATGTCAAGTAAGGGTCACGGCCAACGGCACCCATGGGTGCAACCGGAGGGGCCACCGGGTGGGCCAATGGGTGCCCCCCGTGGTGGGACCCTCACAGTTGGGTCACTGGGTGCCCCCCATGGTGGGATGTCCCCAGTTGGGTCAATGGGTGCCCCCCATGGTGGGACCCTCCCAGTTGGGTCACTGGGTGCCCCCCATGGTGGGACCCTCCCAGTTGGGCCAATGGGTGCCCCCCATGGTGGGACCCTCCCAGTTGGGTCAATGGGTGCCCCCCATGGTGGGACCCTCCCAGTTGGGTCACTGGGTGCCCCCCATGGTGGGACCCTCCCAGTTGGGCCAATAGGTGCCCCCCATGGTGGGACCCTCCCAGTTGGGTCACTGGGTGCCCCCCATGGTGGGACATCCCCAGTTGGGTCAATGGGTGCCCCCCATGGTGGGACCCTCCCAGTTGGGTCAATGGGTGCCCCCCATGGTGGGACGTCCCCAGTTGGATCAATGGGTGCCCCCCATGGTGGGACGTCCCCAGTTGGGTCAATGGGTGCCCCCCATGGTGGGACGTCCCCAGTTGGGTCACTGGGTGCCCCCCATGGTGGGATGTCCCCAGTTGGGTCACTGGGTGCCCCCCATGGTGGGATGTCCCCAGTTGGGTCAATGGGTGCCCGCCGTACTGGGACTGTCCCGGTTGGGTCCTGGGGGTCCCGCGGGGGTCCCGGCGCTGCGGGAGCGGGGCGGGGCAGGGCGGGGCACCCATGGGTGCCGCTTGCACCCACAGGCCGGGCCGGGCGCCGCCGCGGGAACTGGTCGACATCAAGGAGGAGCTCGACGAGCTCAGCGACGGCGGGAGCTTCGGGTGAGCCCCCCCAGCCCCCCCGGGGCGCCCCCACCCACCCTGGGGTGCCCACACCCACCCCAAGCACCCGTCACCCACCCTGGGGTCCATCGGCACCCCTGGGGCACCCCCACCCACCCTGGGGTGCCCCCACCCACACTGAGCACCCCCCGCCCACCCTGGGGTGCCCCACCCACCCTGGGCACCCCCCACACCCACCCTGGGGTCCCCCACCCACCCATGGGCACCCCCACTTGCGTGACCCCCCACCCTGGGGTGCTGTGACCCCCCGTGTTCCCCCCCAGGTCCCCCCCGGGCCCGTCGCCCTCCCCCGGCTGCAGCCCCCCCCCGAGCGACGGCACCCTCGGGCCCCCCTGGGCCGCCTGCGCAGGTAGGAGCCCCCATGGGTGCTGCGGGGGGAGGGGGCGGGGGGGGGCCCTGGGGGGGCGGGGACACCCATGGGTGCCCGGAATTTGGGGTGGGGGGGTCACACAGGGTCACCCGTGGTGCTGTGGGGTGGGGAGGCATGTGGGGGTCTCCCGTGGGTGCTGTGGGGTGGGGGGGGCCACGGGGGGGTCACCCATGGGTGGGGGACACATGGGAGTGACCCATGGGTGCTGGGGGGTGGGGGGGCCCCACGGGGGGGTCACCCATGGGTGGGGGACACATGGGAGTGACCCATGGGTGCCGTGGGGTGGGGGGGCCCACGGGGGGTCACCCATGGGTGGGGGGACACATGGGAGTGACCCATGGGTGCTGGGGGGTGGGGGCAGCACGTGGGGGGTCACCCATGGGTGGGGGGGCACATGGGAGTGACCCATGGGTGCTGTGGGGTGGGGGGGCCCACGGGGGGTCACCCATGGGTGGGGGGCACACGGGAGTGACCCATGGGTGCCATGGGGTGGGGGGGGCCCACGGGGGGTCACCCATGGGTGGGGGACACATGGGAGTGACCCATGGGTGCTGTGGGGTGGGGGGGCCCACTGGGGGTCACCCACGGGTGCCGTGGGGTGGGGGGCATGCAGGGGGCACCCATGGGTGCCATGGGGTAGGGGGTCACAGGGGGGTCCCCATGGGTGGGGGGGCACACGGGGGGTCACCCATGGGTGCCCCCAGCTTGGGGTGGGGGGGTGGGGTCTCCGGCGGGTTGCCCCCACCTGTGGGGGTGTGTGTGTCCCCCCCCCTCCCCCCGCAGGCGGCAGCTCGGAGGATGAGGCCCCCCGCCCCTCCCCCCCCGGCGCCCCCCTCCCCCCCCCCCCCGCCCCCACCTGCGCTTTGAGATCAGCAGCGAGGACGGGCTCAGCGTCAGCGCCGACACCATCGACGGTGGGGGAGGGGCGGGGGTGGGGGAGGGGGGCGGGGGGGGAGGGGAGCAGGGGTCAATGGGCGGGGGGAGGGGGGTCAATGGGCGGGGGGAGGGGGTCGTGGGTGGGGCAGGGGGGTCGTGGCGGGGGGGATGGGGGGTCGTGGGGGGGAGGGGCCTCATGGGTGGGGGGATGGGGGGTCGTGGGGGGGGAGGGGCCTCATGGGTGGGGGGAGGGGGGGTCGTGGGGGGGAGGGGCCTCATGGGTGGGGGGAGGGGGGTCCTGGAGGATGGGGGGAGGGGGGGCAGGGGGATATTGGGGGTGGGGGACAGGAGGACATGGGGGGGTCGTGAAGGGGAGGGGGAAGGGGGGATGGGGGGGGGGGGATGGGACATGGGGGGGTTGGGGGGTGGGGGGGGGTGGGGGAGGGGGGATGGGTGGGGGGGTTGGGGGGTGGGGGGTGGGGTGAGGGGGGGGTGGGGGAGGGGATGTTGGGCCGTGGGACGAGTGGGGCCCTGGGGAGGGGTCCCAGGGGGGGACACGGTGGGGGTGGGGGTGGGGGGACACGGGGGGGTGGGGGTGGGGGGACACGGGGGGGGTGGGGGTGGGGGTGGGCTGGGCTGACGCCCCCTCCCCCCCAGGCGCCTGGCGCGCCGTCATCGAGAAGGTGCAGGAGGCTCGAGCCAACGCCCGCCTCGGGCACCTCTCGTTCGCCGGTGAGCCCCAACCGGGCACCCCCCCGGGACCCCCCCGGGACCCCCCCCAGGACCCCCCGGGACCCCCCCAATCCCGGGACTCCCCCCCCCTAAACCCTGGGACATCCCAGGACCCCCCTGAACCCCGGGCACCCCCAAACCGGGCACCCCCCCCCCAGGACCCACCCGGGACCCCACCCATGACACCCCCCAAAAACCTGGGACCCCCCCCCCAAAACCTGGGACCCCCCACCCAAACCCCTGGGACCCCCCCAAAAAACCTGGGACACCCCAAGACTCTGCTGAGCCCTGGGCACCCCCAAACCGGGGACCCCCTCCCAGGACCCCCCTCGGGACCCCGCCCAAACCCAGGACCCCCCCCCCAAACCCCTGAGAGCCCCCCAAAACCTGGGACCACCTTGGGACCCCCCCCCCCAAAACCTGGGACCCCCCCCCAGGACCCCCCTGAACCCCGGGCACCCCAAAAAACTGGGAACCCCCAGGGACCCCCCCCCCCAAAATCCCCAGGACCCCCCTGAGCCCCCTGGTCCCATGGGTGGGCTGTTGGGGGGGGTCCTGGGTCCCCCCACCCCTGGGTCTCCCCAAAACCTGTGGGTCTCTTGGGTGGGGTGCTGGGGGGGTCCTGGGTGCCTCCAATCCCCTGGGTGCCCCCCCGGACCCCTGGCTGACCCCCTGCACCCATGGGTGCCCCCACCCAGGCCCGAGCGGGCTGCGGCTGCTGGGTTTGGGGTGGGGGGTTATGGGGTGACGCGCCCTGGGTCCCCTCCCTGAGCCCCTGGGAGCCCCCCTGGACCCCCCTGGGTGCCTCCCTGGACCCCTGGCTGACCCCCCGGACCCCTGGCTGACCCCCTGCACCCATGGGTGCCCCCACCCAGGCATGAGCGGGCTGCGGCTGCTGGGTTTTGGGGTGGGGGGTTATGGGGTGACGTGCCCTGGGTCCCCTCCCTGAGCCCCTGGGACCCCCCTGGGAGCCCTCCCGGACCCCTGGGTGCCTCCCCGGACCCCTGGGTGACCCCCTGCACCCATGGGTGCCCCCACCCAGGCATGAGTGGGCTGCGGCTGCTGGGTTTGGGGTGGGGGGTTATGGGGTGACGCGCCCTGGGTCCCCTCCCTGAGCCCCTGGGAGCCCCCCTGGACCCCCCTGGGTGCCTCCCTGGACCCCTGGCTGACCCCCCGGACCCCTGGCTGACCCCCTGCACCCATGGGTGCCCCCACCCAGGCATGAGCGGGCTGCGGCTGCTGGGTTTGGGGTGGGGGTTATGGGGTGACGTGCCTTGGGTCCCCTCCCCTGAGCCCCTGGGACCCCCCTGGGAGCCCTCCCGGACCCCTGGGTGCCTCCCCGGACCCCTGGGTGACCCCCTGCACCCATGGGTGCCCCCACCCAGGCATGAGCGGGCTGCGGCTGCTGGGGATGCAGCACGACGCCGTCGTCTTCCTCGTGGAGCAGCTGCCGGGGGCGGGGGCCTGTCGGCGCTACCGCTTCCGCTACCACCCGCGCCGGGACCCCCCGCACCCACCCCCCCGCAACCCCTCCGGCTGCGCCCGCGCCGAGCTCTACCTGCGGTGGGTGCTGCCCCCCGGCGGGCGGCGGGGCGCTGGGGGGCACCCCTGGGGGCCTGGGAGGGGGTGGGGGGCACCCATGGGGGCTGCTGCGGTGTCTGTGGGGTGCTGGGAGGGGCTGGGGGGCGTCGTGGGTGGGTGGGAGGGGCCTGGGGACACCCATGGGAGGACTGGGAGGGGCTGGAGAGCACCCATGGGTGCTGCTGGGGTGTCTGTGGGGGGCTGGGGGACACCTATGGGTGGGGTGGGAGAGGATGGGAGACATCCACGGGGGACTGGGAGGGGCTGGGGGCCACCCATGGGTGCTGCTGGGGTGTCTGTGGGGGGCTGGGAGACACCTATGGGTGGGGTGGGAGAGGATGGGAGACATCCACAGGGGACTGGGAGGGGCTGGGGAACACCCATGGGCGGCTGTGGGGGTATATGGGGCACCCATGGGGGCGGCTGGGGTCTCTGTGGGGGGCTGGGGGGTACCCATGGGGGCTGCTGGGGTGCCTATGTGGGCCTGGGAGGTGCTGGTGGGTGCCCCTGGGGGGCTGGAAGGGGCTGGGGGGCACCTATGGGTGGCTGTGGGGGTATGGGAGGCACCCATGGGGGCTACTGGGGTCTCTGTGGGGGGCTGGGAGGGGATGACGGGCGCCCATGGGGGTTTTGGGATAGGCTGGGGGGCACCCATGGGTGGCTGTGGGGGGTCTATGGGGGGTTGGAAGGGATGAGGGGCACCCATGGGGGGTCTGGGATGGGCTGGGGGTCACCCATGGGGGTCTCTGGGGGTCTCTGGGGGCACCCCTGGGTGCTGCGGGTCCCGCCATGGCGGCCGTGACCCTCCCCAGGACGCCCATGGGTGCTGCTGCCCCCCCCCCTTTGCCCCCCTATCTCTCCCTAATGCCCCCCCCCCGCCCACACTGGCGTTGGGGGGCACCCGTGGGTGGGTGGGGGCACCCGTGGGTGCCCCGGCTGACCCCGCCCCCCGCCCCTCCCCCGCAGGAAGTGCACCTTCGACATGTTCAGCTTCTTGGCGTCCCAGCACCGCACCCTCCCCCAGGGCCCCCCCCCCCGCGACGAGGAGGAGGACGAGGTGCAGCTGAAGCCCACCCGGTGAGCCCCCACCCATGGGTGCCCCCCACAAGAAACGTGGGTGGTGCCCCCCCCCCATACACCTGGGTCCCCTATGGCGGGGTTTGGGGGGTCCCTGGGTGCCCTATGGGGGGGTTTGGGGGGTCCCTGGGTCTCCTATGGGGGGGTTTGGGGGGATCCCTGGGTCTGCTATGGGGGGGTTTGGGGGGATCCCTGGGTCCCCTATGGGGGGGTTGGGGGGTCCCTGGGTCCCCTATGGGGGTTTGGGGGGTCCCTGGGTCCCTATGGGGGGGTTGGGGGGTCCCAGGTTCCTCTGAGGGGATTAGGGGGGTCCCTGGGTGCCCTGTGGGAGGTTTGGGGGGTCCCTGGGGGGGTTTTGGGGGGTCCCGCCGCGGGGGTCCCCCCTGACCCCCCCCCAGCCGTGCCACCAGCCTGGAGCTGCCCATGGCCATGCGCTTCCGTCACCTCAAGAGAACGGCCAAGGAGGCCGTCGGCGTCTACCGGTGAGGGCACGGCGTCACCGCGTCACCCCTGGCGTCACCGCGTCACCCCCGGCGTCACCGCGTCACCCCCGGCGTCACCCCCGGGACACCCCGCCCCCGGGTCACCCCGCCCCGCTGTCACCCACCCCCGGCGTCTCCCCTCCCCGTTGTCACCCACCCTCGGGGTCACCCACCTGGGCTGTCACCCCAACCCCGGTGTCACCCAACCGCGGTGTCACCCACCCCCGGTGTCACCCCAACCCCGGTGTCACCCAACCCCAGTGTCACCCAACGCCGGTGTCACCCAACCCCGGTGTCACCCAACCCCGGTGTCACCCACCCCTGGCGTCACCCCACCCCCAGTGTCACCCAACCCCAGTGTCACCCAACCCCGGTGTCACCCCACCCCCGGTGTCACCCAACCCCGGCGTCACCCCAACCCCAGTGTCACCCAACCCCAGCGTCACCCACCCCCGGCGTCACCCAACCCCAGCGTCACCCAACCCCAGCGTCACCCAACCCCAGCGTCACCCACCCCCGGTGTCACCCACCCCCGGTGTCACCCCAACCCCGGCGTCACCCACCCCTGGCGTCACCCAACCCCAGCGTCACCCACCCCCGGTGTCACCCACCCCCGGTGTCACCCCCCCCCGGTGTCACCCACCCCCGCTGTCACCCCCCCCCCCCCACAGCGGGCCCCTTTGCTACGAGCCGGCTGGGGCGTGGCGTGGCGGGGCGCGGCGGGGCGGGGTTAGTCTGACGCCCCGCCTCTCCCCCCCCGGCCCCGCCCCCCAGCTCGGCCATCCACGGGCGGGGCCTCTTCTGCAAGCGCAACATCGAGGCCGGGGAGATGGTGATCGAGTACTCGGGCATCGTCGTGCGCTCGGTGCTCACCGACAAGCGCGAGAAGTTCTACGACAGCAAGGTGGGGCCCGGGGGGGGCTTGGGGGGCTCCGGGGGGCGGTGTGGGGCTGTCGGGGGGGGCCCCGAGGGATATGGGGGGGGCCTTGGCGTCACCCCGAAGCCGTGGGGACGCGCCGGGGCGGTCGGGAGGCGCCGTCCCCGTCCCCAGGGTGATGGCGGGGGTGTGTGTGTGTGTGTCTGTGGCTCCGCCCCTCTTGGTGATGGCCACGCCCCATCGGTGATGGCACCGCCCCTCTCGGTGATGTCACTGCCCCTTGGTGTGGCACCCATCGGTGGCCCCACCCGTCACGACTCGATGAGCCCACCCCTCAGTCAATGGCCCCACCCCTCAATCGATGGCCCCACCCCTCAATCAATGGCCCCACCCCTCAATTGATGGACCCACCCCTCGATGACGACCCCACCCCTCAATCGATGGCCCCACCCCTCAATCAATGGCCCCACCCCTCAATTGATGGACCCACCCCTCGATGACGACCCCACCCCTCAATCGATGGCACCACCCTTGATGATGACTCAATGACAACCCCACCAATTGATGATGACCCCACCCCTCAATCAATGGCCCCACCCCTCAATCAATGGCCCCACCCCTCAATCAATGGCCCCACCCCTCAATTGATGGACCCGCCCCTCAATGACAAGCCCACCCCTCAACCCCAACCCAACCCAACCCCAACCCAACCCCAACCCAACCCAACCCCAACCCAACCCAACCCAACCCCAACTCAACCCAACCCAACCCAACCCAACCCCAACTCAACCCAACCCAACCCAACCCCAACTCAACCCAACCCAACCCAACCCAACCCAACCCCAACCCAACCCAACCCAACCCAACCCCAACCCAACCCCAACCCAACCCAACCCAACCCCAACTCAACCCAACCCAACCCAACCCCAACTCAACCCAACCCAACCCAACCCCAACTCAACCCAACCCAACCCAACCCAACCCAACCCCAACTCAACCCAACCCCAACTCAACCCAACCCAACCCAACCCCAACTCAACCCAACCCAACCCAACCCAACCCCAACCCAACCCAACCCAACCCAACCCAACCCAACCCCAACCCAACCCAACCCAACCCCAACTCAACCCAACCCAACCCCAACCCAACCCAACCCAACTCAACCCAACCCAACCCAACCCAACCCCAACCCAACCCAACCCAACCCAACCCCAACTCAACCCAACCCAACCCAACCCCAACCCAACCCAACCCAACCCCAACCCAACCCCAACCCCAACCCAACCCAACCCAACCCCAACTCAACCCAACCCAACCCAACCCCAACCCAACCCAACCCAACCCCAACCCAACCCCAACTCAACCCAACCCAACCCCAACCCAACCCAACCCCAACCCAACCCCAACTCAACCCAACCCAACCCCAACCCAACCCAACCCAACCCCAACCCAACCCCAACCCCAACCCAACCCAACCCAACCCCAACCCCACCCAACCCAACCCCAACCCAACCCCAACCCAACCCCAACCCAACCCAACCAACTCAACGCCAACTCAACGCCCCCCCTCCCCCCCCGCCTTCCCGCCGCCCCTCCCCCGCAGGGCATCGGCTGCTACATGTTCCGCATCGACGACGCCGAGGTGGTGGACGCCACCATGCACGGCAGCGCCGCCCGCTTCATCAACCACTCGTGCGAGCCCAACTGCTACTCGCGCGTCATCCACGTCGACGGGCGCAAGCGCATCGTCATCTTCGCCCTGCGCCGCATCCTGCGGGGGGAGGAGCTCACCTACGACTACAAGTTCCCCATCGAGGAACCCGCCGCCAAACTCCCCTGCAACTGCGGCGCCAAGCGCTGCCGCCGCTTCCTCAACTAGGCCCCGCCCGGGGGGGGGGAGGGGCGCGGGGGGGGGGAAGGCGGGGGAGGGGGGCTGGGAAAGGGCGGGGTGGGGTTGGTGGCCGTGGGGAGGAAGCGGAGGGGTTCGGTGGGATCTTGGGGCGGGGGGTGTGGAGAGGGCGGGAGGCGGCCGGGGGTGTTGGGGGGCGGCCGGGGGTGTTGGGGGGCGACCGGGGGTGTTGGGGGGCGACCGGGGGTGCTGTGGGGCACCCAGTGGTTGTGGGGAGGGGAGATGGATGGGAGCTGGGAGCTCTGGAGATGCCGTGGGGCGACTGGGGGTGCTTGGGGGTGCCCAGTGGTTGTGGGGGAGAGGGGAGCTGGGAGCTCTGGAGATGCCGTGGGGCGCCTGTGGGCGCTGGGGGGCGCCCAGTGGTTGTGGGGAGGGGAGATGGATGGGAGCTGGGAGCTCTGGAGATGCCGTGGGGCGCCCATGGGTGCTTGGGGGTGCCCAGTGGTTGTGGGGGAGAGGGGAGCTGGGAGCTCTGGAGATGCCGTGTGGCGCCTGTGGGCGCTGGGGGGCACCCAGTGGTTGTGGGGGAGAGGGGAGCTGGGAGCTCTGGAGATGCCGTGGGGCGCCCATGGGTGCTTGGGGGCGCCCAGTGGTTGTGGGGGAGAGGGGAGCTGGGAGCTCTGGAGATGCCGTGGGGCAACCGGGGGTGCTGGGGGGCGACCAGTGGTTGTGGGGGAGAGGGGAGCTGGGAGCTCTGGAGATGCCGTGGGGCGCCCGTGGGTGCTGGGGGGCTGCTGTGGGTCACTGGTGGGTACTGGGGGGTCACGGGGCACTGGTGGGTGCTGTGGGGCCACTGTAGGTCACTGGTGGGTGTTGGGGGGCTGCTGTGGGTCACTGGTGGGTGCTGTTGGGCCACAATGGGTCACTGGTGGGTGCTCTGGGGCCGCTGTGGGTCACTGGTGGGTGCTGGGGGGCCACAATGGGTCACTGGTGGGTGCTCTGGGGCCGCTGTTGGTCACTGGTGGGTGCTGGGGGGCACCCACGGGCCGTGGGGAGCCGCCGTGGGGCACCCGTGGGTGACGCTTTGTGGGGCTGGAGGGGGGTAGGGGGGCACCTATGGGTGCTGGGGACCCACAGGAGCCCAACCCCCCCCCACCCCCGGGCCCGATCCTGCCTCCCCCGCCCCCCCCCCCCCGCACAGGGCCTGATCCTGGACGCGCCCCTCCCCCCCTCCCCCCCCCAATAAACCCCCTCCGTATGGGCCCGATCCTGCCCCACGCTTGTGGGTCTGGACTTTGCCGTCCCTCCCCAGGCCAAACCACGCCCATGGGCCCGATCCTGCTTCCCCTCCCCCCCTCAGAAATCATGTTCGTGGCCCGATCCTGCCCGCTCCCCTCCCCCCCCCCCCCCCGCGATGGGCCCGATCCTGCCCTCATTCCCCCCCCCCCCCAACTTGTGGGGCCGGACCCTCCCCCTTCCCCTTCCCCCCCCCCCCCCGGGGCCTTTGTAGAGTTTTTGGGGCTTTTTCTACGCACTTTGGGGCTTTTCGGGGGGGGGGGGGGAGGGGGCGGGGGGGGAGGGGCGGGTGGGTGTGGGGAGGGGCGCCTTTCGGTTCGTTTATTTTGTATTTTAATTTAAAAGGGGGCGGCGGCTCCGCCCACAATAAAGAGATTCCTGAGATTTGGGGGGTTTCGGGGGGGTTTTGGGGGGTCCCGGGGGGTGGGGGGAGGGGCTGGGCCCCCTTAGCCCCGCCCCCCGGCGCCGGCCCCGCCCCGAGGCGCCCCCTCGCGCTCCCCTTCCGGCGCTGGCTCCGCCCCTTCCGCCCCTCGCGGCTCCGCCCCTTCCGCCTTACGCCCTCGTGGCCCCGCCCGCCGCGCGCGCCTATTGGCGGAGCCGCCGCTCTCCCAGCGTGCCTCGCGGCGAGGGGCGTGAGCCGGAAGTGAGGCCCGAGCGGAGGGAGCGGAGGTGCCGGGCTGCTACTTGTGGGGCCATTTGTGGGGGCCCGGGGGGGGGGCAGTTAGGGGTCCGCGGTGGCTGCGGGTCCCGGGGGGGCAGCTGGGGGTCGGGGGGGGGGCTGAGCCGCGGGGGCAGAGAGAGCAGCTGTGGGTCGCAGGGGGAGCACTTGTGGGTCCTGCGGGGCAGAGCCGTGGGTCGGGGAGGGGGGGGGGCTGCGCCGTGGGGCAGCCATGTGGTGGGGGGGCTGGGCTGTGGGTCAGGGTCTGGGCAGGGATTTGCGCTGTGGTGCAGCCGTGGGGCGGGGGCCTGCGCTGGGGGCTGGTCCGTGGGGCAGCCGTGGGGCAGGGCCGAGCCGTGGCTCAGGGGACTGTGCCGTGGGGCAGCCGTGGGGCAGGGCCGAGCCGTGGGTCGGGGCCTGTGCCGTGAGGCAGGGTCGAGCCGTGGGGCAGCCGTGGGTCGGGGGGCTGTGCCGTGGGGCAGCTGTGGGGCAGGGCCGAGCCGTGGGTCGGGGTGTCTGCGCTGTGGGGCAGCCGTGGGGCGGGGGGCTGTGCCGTGGGGCAGCTGTGGGGGCAGGGCCGAGCCGTGGGTCGGGGGGCTGTGCCGTGGGGCCGAGCCGTAGGTCGGGAGGCTGCGCTGTGGGGCAGCCGTGGGGCGGGAGGCTGCGCTGTGGGGCAGCCGTGGGTTGGGGGGGCTGTGCTGTGGGGCAGCTGTGGGGCAGGGGCCGAGCCGTGGGTCGGTGCCCCCCAGCAGATGAACCTCGAGCGCGTTTCCAACGAGGACAAGCTGGAGCTTTGCCGCAAGTACTACCTCGGTGAGTCTCACGGCTGCCCCACGGCCGCCCCACAGCGGCCCCGTAGCTGCCCCATAGTACCTTGTAGCCAGCTGAGGCGCCCCACGGCCACCCCATAGTCACTGTCAGGGTCTTACAAGCACCCACCAGCACCTCTTAACTCCCCATAGCTGACCCATAGCTGCCCCAAGCACCCTGTAGCCACGTGAGCCACCCCGTAGCTGCCCTATAGCACCCTATAGACACCCCATAGCGGTCCCGTAGATACTATTTCAGCACTGTGTGTGTCCCGTAGCTGCCCCATAGCGGCCCTAGAGGCACCGTAAGCACCCCATAGGGCAGTTTTGGGGCTCTATAGCCACTGCGGCCACCCTATGGCTGCCCCATAGCACCCTATAGGCATCCTATAGTTACCCCATAGTTACTATTTCAGCACTGCGGGTGCCCCATGGCTGCCCCATAGCTCTCCCTTGTGTCCCCCCCACCCCCCCTTAGCCCTGCCTGCCCCCCCACCCCCCCTTAGCCCTGCCTGCCCCAGTGCTCCTCACCTGCCTATAGCCCTGCCCCAGTGCCCCCCACCTGCCCTATAGCTACCCCATTGCCCCGCCCCCTCAGTGCCCACCCGCTTTCCCCATCCCAGCCCCTATTTACCCCCTGGGGGGTAATTAATGGGGGGGGCGGGGTGACGGAAGGGGCGGGGCGAAGGAGGGGGGCGGAGCTGTGGCTGTTGGGGCGGGGCGATGGAGGGGGTGGGGCGATGGAAGGGGCGGGGCTGTGGGCTGTTGGGGGGGTGGGATTGGGAGATGGGGCGGGGCCGTGGGGGGCGGGGCGGTGGGGATGGTGGGCGGGGCCCCCGATGGGGTGGGTCAGTGGGCGGGGGGGATGATGGATGGGGTGGGTTGGGGGGGGTGGGGGCGGGTCGGGGCGGTGGGCGGGTCGGGGGCGTGTCGGTGGGGGCGGTGGGGCGGGGGCGGTGGGCGGGGCGGGGGCGTGGCGGGGGCGGGGCGTGTCGGTGGCGGCGCCCCTCCCCCGCAGGCGGCTTCGCGCTCCTGCCCTTCCTGTGGCTGGTGAACGTGGTCTGGTTCTGCCGCGAGGCCTTCGTGGCGCCGCCTTCGGGCAGCAGCGCTGCTGCAGCGCCTGTGAGGGGGGCTATGGGGGGCTGGGGGGGGGTATGGGGGCTGTGGGGGGGGCTATGGGGGCTGGGGGGGGGGCAGCAGCCGCTGCTGCAGCGCTGTGAGGGGGGCTGGGGGGGCTATGGGGGCTGTGGTGGGGGGCTATTGGGGGGCTGGGGGGGGGCAGCAGCCGCTGCTGCAGCGCTGTGAGGGGGGCTGGGGGGGGCTGGGGGGGGCTGGGGGGGGGCTATGGGGGCTGGGGGGGGGGCAGCAGCCGCTGCTGCAGCGCTGTGAGGGGGGCTGGGGGGGGCTATGGGGGGCTATGGGGCTGGGGGGGGGCTATGGGGGCTGGGGGGGGGCAGCAGCCGCTGCTGCAGCGCTGTGAGGGGGGCTGGGGGGGGCTATGGGGGGCTATGGGGGCTGGGGGGGGGGGCTATGGGGGCTGGGGGGGGGCAGCAGCCCGCTGCTGCAGCGCTGTGAGGGGGGGCTGGGGGGGGCTATGGGGGGGCTATGGGGGCTGGGGGGGGGGCAGCAGCCGCTGCTGCAGCGCTGTGAGGGGGGCTGGGGGGGGGCTTATGGGGGGCTATGGGGGCTGGGGGGGCTGGGGGGGGGCTGGGGGGGGGCTATGGGGGGCTGGGGGGGGTATGTATGGGGGGGCAGCAGCCGCTGCTGCAGCGCTGTGAGGGGGGCTGGGGGGGCTATGGGGGGCTGTGGGGGCTGGGGGGGGGCTATGGGGGCTGGGGGGGGGCTATGGGGGCTGGGGGGGGTAAGGGGGGGCTGGGGGGGGGGGCTATGGGGGCTGGGGGGGGTCAGCAGCCGCTGCTGCAGCGCTGTGAGGGGGGGCTATGGGGGGCTGGGGGGGGGTATGGAGGGTCAGCAGCCGCTGCTGCAGCACTGTGAGGGGGGCTGGGGGGGGCTATGGGGGGCTGTGGGGGGGCTATGGGGGCTGGGGGGGGGTATGGGGGGGCAGGAGAGGCTGCTGCAGCGCTGTGAGGGGGGCTGTGGGGGGGCTGGGGGGCTGGCGGGGATTATGGGGGGATTATAGGGGCTGGGGAAGGGGCTTGTAGGGAGGGTATGGGGGGCTATAAAGCACCTATAGGGGCTATGGGTGGCTGTAGGGGGGCTATGGGGGCTGGGGCAGGTTATGGGGGGGGGGATAAGGGCTATGGGGTGGTTGGGGGAAGGGCTGCAGGGGGGATATAGGGGGGCTGTAGGGGATATGGGGTGCTACAGGCAGTTACAGGGGTCCGTGGGGGGGCCATGGGGCTGGGGGGTCTCTATGGGGGAGGCTCT
>NW_026990435.1:0-95000 GCF_963921805.1 Phalacrocorax carbo | reverse complement strand
GTCCGGTTTTTGCGCCGCGGCCCCGATCCGGTCTGGTTTTTCCGCGGCGGCCCGTTCCGCGGGCTGGATCCGCTCCGGTTTTTGCGCGGCGGCCCCGATCCTGTCCGGTTTTTGCGCGGCGGCCCGTTCCGCGGGCCGGAGCCGGTCCGGTTTTTGCGCGGCGGCCCCGATCCGGTCCGGTTTTTGCGCGGCGGCCCGTTCCGCGGGCCGGATCCGCTCCGGTTTTTGCGCGGCGGCCCCGATCCACTCCGGTTTTTGCGCGGCGGCCCGTTCCGCGGGCCGGATCCGCTCCGGTTTTTGCGCGGTGGCTCCGATCCGGTCCGGTTTTTGCCCGGCGGCCCGTTCTGCGGGCCGGATCCGGTCCGGTTTTTGCGCGGCGGCTCCGATCCTGTCCGGTTTTTGCCCGGAGGCCCTTTCCGCGGGCCGGATCCGGTCCGGTTTTTCCGCGGCGGCCCGTTCCGCGGGCCGGATCCGCTCCGGTTTTTGCGCGGCGGCACCGAGCCGGTCCGGTTTTTGCGCGGCGGCCCGTTCCGCGGGCCGGATCCGCTCCGGTTTTTGCGCGGTGGCTCCGCTCCGGTCCGATATTTGCTCGGCGGAAGTTCCGCGGGCCGCATCCGGTCCGGTTTTTGCGCGGCGGCCCGTTCCGCGGGCCGCATCCGCTCCGGTTTTTGCGCGGTGGCTCCGATCCGGTCCGGTTTTTGCCCGGCGGCCCGTTCCGTGGGGCGCATCCAGTCCGGTTTTTGCGCCGCGGCCCGTTCCGCGGGCCGGATCCGCTCCGGTTTTTGCGCGGCGGCCCCGAGCCGGTCCGGTTTTTGCGCGGCGGCCCGTTCCGCGGGCCGCATAGGCTCCGGTTTTTGCGCGGCGGCCCCGAGCCGGTCCGGTTTTTGCGCGGCGGCCCGTTCCGCGGGCCGGATCCGCTCCGCTTTTTGCGCGGCGGCACCGAGCCGGTCCGGTTTTTGCCCGGAGGCCCTTTCCGCGGGCCGGATCCGGTCCGGTTTTTCCGCGGCGGCCCGTTCCGCGGGCCGGATCCGCTCCGGTTTTTGCGCGGCGGCACCGAGCCGGTCCGGTTTTTGCGCGGCGGCCCGTTCCGCGGGCCGGATCCGCTCCGGTTTTTGCGCGGTGGCTCCGCTCCGGTCCGATATTTGCTCGGCGGAAGTTCCGCGGGCCGCATCCGGTCCGGTTTTTGCGCGGCGGCCCGTTCCGCGGGCCGCATCCGCTCCGGTTTTTGCGCGGCGGCCCCGATCCGGTCCAGTTTTTGCGCGGTGGCCCGTTCCGCAGGCGGGATCCGGTCCGGTTTTTGCGCGGCGGCCCCGATCCCGTACGGTTTTTGTGCGGCAGCCCGTTCCGCGGGCCGGATCCGCTCCGGTTTTTGCGCGGCGGCCCCGATACGGTCCGGTTTTTGCGCGGCGGCCCGTTCCGCGGGCCGGATCCGGTCCGGTTTTTGCGCGGCGGCCCCGATCCACTCCGGTTTTTGCGCGGCGGCCCGTTCCGCGGGCCGCATCCGCTCCGGTTTTTGCGCGGTGGCTCCGATCCGGTCCGGTTTTTGCCCGGCGGCCCGTTCCGTGGGGCGCATCCAGTCCGGTTTTTGCGCCGCGGCCCGTTCCGCGGGCCGGATCCGCTCCGGTTTTTGCGCGGCGGCCCCGATCCGCTCCGGTTTTTGCGCGGCGGCCCGTTCCGCGGGCCGCATCCGCTCCGGTTTTTGCGCGGCGGCCCCGAGCCGGTCCGGTTTTTGCGCGGCGGCCCGTTCCGCGGGCCGGATCCGCTCCGCTTTTTGCGCGGCGGCCCCGATCCGCTCCGGTTTTTGCGCGGCGGCCCGTTCCGCGGGCCGCGATCCGCTCCGGTTTTTGCGCGGCGGCCCCGATCCGGTCCGGTTTTTGCGCGGTGGCCCGTTCCGCGGGCCGGATCCAGTCCGGTTTTTGCGCGGCGGCCCCGATCCCGTACGGTTTTTGCGCGGCGGCCCGTTCCGCGGGACGGAGCCGTTCCGGTTTTTGCGCGGCGGCCCCGATCCTGTCCGGTTTTTGCGCGGCGGCCCGTTCCGCGGGCCGGATCCGCTCCGGTTTTTGCGCGGCGGCCCCGATCCACTCCGGTTTTTGCGCGGCGGCCCGTTCCGCGGGCCGGAGCCGGTCCGGTTTTTGCGCGGCGGCCCCGATCCTGTCCGTTTTTTGCGCCGCGGCCCGTTCCGCGGGCCGGATCCGCTCCGGTTTTTGCGCGGCGGCCCCGAGCCTGTCCGGTTTTTTCGCGGCGGCCCGTTCCGCGGGCCGGATCCGCTCTGGTTTTTGCGCGGCGGCCCCGATACTGTCCAGTTTTTGCGCCGTGGCCCGTTCCGCGGGCCGGATCCGCTCCGGTTTTTGCGCGGCGGCCCCGAGCCGGTCCGGTTTTTGTGCGGCGGCCCGTTCCGCGGGCCGGAGCCGGTCCGGTTTTTGCGCGGCGGCCCCGATCCGATCCGGTTTTTGCGCGGCGGCCCCGATACGGTCCGGTTTTTGCGCGGCGGCCCGTTCCGCGGGCCGCATCCGCTCCGGTTTTTGCGCGGCGGCCCCGAGCCGGTCCGGTTTTTGCGCGGCGGCCCGTTCCGCGGGCCGGATCCGCTCCGGTTTTTTGCGCAGTTGCCCCGAGCCGCTCCGGTTTTTGCGCGGCGGCCCGTTCCGCGGGCCAGATCCGCTCCGCTTTTTGCGCGGCGGCCCCAATCCGGTCTGGTTTTTGTGCGGCGGCCCGTTCCGCGGGCTGGATCCGCTCCGGTTTTTGCGCGGCGGCCCCGATCCGCTCCGGTTTTTGCGCGGCGGCCCCGATCCGCTCCGGTTTTTGCGCGGCGGCCCCGATCCACTCCGGTTTTTGCGCGGCGACCCGTTCCGCGGGCCGGATCTGCTCCGGTTTTTGCGCGGCGGCCCCGAGCCGGTCCGCTTTTTGCCCGGCGGCCCGTTCCGCGGGCCGCATCCAGTCCGGTTTTTGCGCCGCGGCCCCGATCCGGTCTGGTTTTTCCGCGGCGGCCCGTTCCGCGGGCTGGATCCGCTCCGGTTTTTGCGCGGCGGCCCCGATCCTGTCCGGTTTTTGCGCGGCGGCCCGTTCCGCGGGCCGGAGCCGGTCCGGTTTTTGCGCGGCGGCCCCGATCCGGTCCGGTTTTTGCGCGGCGGCCCGTTCCGCGGGCCGGATCCGCTCCGGTTTTTGCGCGGCGGCCCCGATCCACTCCGGTTTTTGCGCGGCGGCCCGTTCCGCGGGCCGGATCCGCTCCGGTTTTTGCGCGGTGGCTCCGATCCGGTCCGGTTTTTGCCCGGCGGCCCGTTCTGCGGGCCGGATCCGGTCCGGTTTTTGCGCGGCGGCTCCGATCCTGTCCGGTTTTTGCCCGGAGGCCCTTTCCGCGGGCCGGATCCGGTCCGGTTTTTCCGCGGCGGCCCGTTCCGCGGGCCGGATCCGCTCCGGTTTTTGCGCGGCGGCACCGAGCCGGTCCGGTTTTTGCGCGGCGGCCCGTTCCGCGGGCCGGATCCGCTCCGGTTTTTGCGCGGTGGCTCCGCTCCGGTCCGATATTTGCTCGGCGGAAGTTCCGCGGGCCGCATCCGGTCCGGTTTTTGCGCGGCGGCCCGTTCCGCGGGCCGCATCCGCTCCGGTTTTTGCGCGGTGGCTCCGATCCGGTCCGGTTTTTGCCCGGCGGCCCGTTCCGTGGGGCGCATCCAGTCCGGTTTTTGCGCCGCGGCCCGTTCCGCGGGCCGGATCCGCTCCGGTTTTTGCGCGGCGGCCCCGAGCCGGTCCGGTTTTTGCGCGGCGGCCCGTTCCGCGGGCCGCATAGGCTCCGGTTTTTGCGCGGCGGCCCCGAGCCGGTCCGGTTTTTGCGCGGCGGCCCGTTCCGCGGGCCGGATCCGCTCCGCTTTTTGCGCGGCGGCCCCGATCCGCTCCGGTTTTTGCGCGGCGGCCCGTTCCGCGGGCCGTAGCCGCTCCGGTTTTTGCGCGGCGGCCCCGATCCGCTCCGGTTTTTGCGCGGTGGCCCGTTCCGCGGGCCGGATCCAGTCCGGTTTTTGCGCGGCGGCCCCGATCCCGTACGGTTTTTGCGCGGCGGCCCGTTCCGCGGGACGGAGCCGTTCCGGTTTTTGCGCGGCGGCCCCGATACGGTCCGGTTTTTGCGCGGCGGCCCGTTCCGCGGGCCGGATCCGCTCCGGTTTTTGCGCGGCGGCCACGATCCACTCCGGTTTTTGCGCGGCGGCCCGTTCCGCGGGCCGGAGCCGGTCCGGTTTTTGCGCGGCGGCCCCGATCCTGTCCGTTTTTTGCGCCGCGGCCCGTTCCGCGGGCCGGATCCGCTCCGGTTTTTGCGCGGCGGCCCCGAGCCTGTCCGGTTTTTTCGCGGCGGCCCGTTCCGCGGGCCGGATCCGGTCCGGTTTTTGCGCGGCGGCCCCGATACTGTCCAGTTTTTGCGCCGCGGCCCGTTCCGCGGGCCGGATCCGCTCCGGTTTTTGCGCGGCGGCCCCGAGCCGGTCCGGTTTTTGTGCGGCGGCCCGTTCCGCGGGCCGGATCCGCTCCGGTTTTTGCGCGGCGGCCCCGATCCGATCCGGTTTTTGCGCGGCGGCCCGTTCCGCGGGCCGGATCCGGTCCGGTTTTTGCGCGGCGGCCCCGAGCCGGTCCGGTTTTTGTGCCGCCGCCCTTTCCGCGGGCCGGAGCCGGTCCGGTTTTTGCGCGGCGGCCCCGATCCGGTCCGATTTTTGCGCGGTGGCCCGTTCCGCGGGCCGGATCCGGTCCGGTTTTTGCGCGGTGGCCCCGATCCTGTCCGGTTTTTGCGCCGCGGCCCGTTCCGCGGGCCGGATCCGGTCCGGTTTTTCCGCGGCGGCCCGTTCCGCGGGCCGGATCCGCTCCGGTTTTTGCGCGGCGGCACCGAGCCGGTCCGGTTTTTGCGCGGCGGCCCGTTCCGCGGGCCGGATCCGCTCCGGTTTTTGCGCGGTGGCTCCGCTCCGGTCCGATATTTGCTCGGCGGAAGTTCCGCGGGCCGCATCCGGTCCGGTTTTTGCGCGGCGGCCCGTTCCGCGGGCCGCATCCGCTCCGGTTTTTGCGCGGTGGCTCCGATCCGGTCCGGTTTTTGCCCGGCGGCCCGTTCCGTGGGGCGCATCCAGTCCGGTTTTTGCGCCGCGGCCCGTTCCGCGGGCCGGATCCGCTCCGGTTTTTGCGCGGCGGCCCCGAGCCGGTCCGGTTTTTGCGCGGCGGCCCGTTCCGCGGGCCGCATAGGCTCCGGTTTTTGCGCGGCGGCCCCGAGCCGGTCCGGTTTTTGCGCGGCGGCCCGTTCCGCGGGCCGGATCCGCTCCGCTTTTTGCGCGGCGGCCCCGATCCGCTCCGGTTTTTGCGCGGCGGCCCGTTCCGCGGGCCGTAGCCGCTCCGGTTTTTGCGCGGCGGCCCCGATCCGCTCCGGTTTTTGCGCGGTGGCCCGTTCCGCGGGCCGGATCCAGTCCGGTTTTTGCGCGGCGGCCCCGATCCCGTACGGTTTTTGCGCGGCGGCCCGTTCCGCGGGACGGAGCCGTTCCGGTTTTTGCGCGGCGGCCCCGATACGGTCCGGTTTTTGCGCGGCGGCCCGTTCCGCGGGCCGGATCCGCTCCGGTTTTTGCGCGGCGGCCACGATCCACTCCGGTTTTTGCGCGGCGGCCCGTTCCGCGGGCCGGAGCCGGTCCGGTTTTTGCGCGGCGGCCCCGATCCTGTCCGTTTTTTGCGCCGCGGCCCGTTCCGCGGGCCGGATCCGCTCCGGTTTTTGCGCGGCGGCCCCGAGCCTGTCCGGTTTTTTCGCGGCGGCCCGTTCCGCGGGCCGGATCCGGTCCGGTTTTTGCGCGGCGGCCCCGATACTGTCCAGTTTTTGCGCCGCGGCCCGTTCCGCGGGCCGGATCCGCTCCGGTTTTTGCGCGGCGGCCCCGAGCCGGTCCGGTTTTTGTGCGGCGGCCCGTTCCGCGGGCCGGATCCGCTCCGGTTTTTGCGCGGCGGCCCCGATCCGATCCGGTTTTTGCGCGGCGGCCCGTTCCGCGGGCCGGATCCGGTCCGGTTTTTGCGCGGCGGCCCCGAGCCGGTCCGGTTTTTGTGCCGCCGCCCTTTCCGCGGGCCGGAGCCGGTCCGGTTTTTGCGCGGCGGCCCCGATCCGGTCCGATTTTTGCGCGGTGGCCCGTTCCGCGGGCCGGATCCGGTCCGGTTTTTGCGCGGTGGCCCCGATCCTGTCCGGTTTTTGCGCCGCGGCCCGTTCCGCGGGCCGGATCTGGTCCGGTTTTTGCGCGGCGGCCCCGATCCGCTCCGGTTTTTGCGCGGCAGCCCGTTCCGCGGGCCGGATCCGCTCCGGTTTTTGCGCGGCGGCCCCGATACGGTCCGGTTTTTGCGCGGCGGCCCGTTCCGCGGGCCGCATCCGCTCCGGTTTTTGCGCGGCGGCCCCGATCCGCTCCGGTTTTTGCGCGGCGGCCCGTTCCGCGGGCCGGATCCGCTCCGGTTTTTGCGCAGTTGCCCCGAGCCGCTCCGGTTTTTGCGCGGCGGCCCGTTCTGCGGGCCGGATCCGCTCCGCTTTTTGCGCGGCGGCCCCAATCCGGTCTGGTTTTTGTGCGGCGGCCCGTTCCGCGGGCTGGATCCGCTCCGGTTTTTGCGCGGCGGCCCCGATCCGCTCCGGTTTTTGCGCGGCGGCCCGTTCTGCGGGCCGGATCCGGTCCGGTTTTTGCGCGGCGGCCCCATTCCTGTCCGGTTTTTGCGCGGCGGCCCGTTCCGCGGGCCGGATCCGCTCCGGTTTTTGCGCGGCGTCCCCGATCCGCTCCGTTTTTTGCGCGGCGGCCCGTTCCGCGGGCCGGATCCGCTCCGGTTTTTGCGCGGCGGCCCCGATCCGCTCCGGTTTTTGTGCGGCAGCCCGTTCCGCGGGCCGGAGCCGGTCCGGTTTTTGCGCGGCGGCCCCGAGCCTGTCCGGTTTTTGCGCGGCGTCCCCGATCCGCTCCGGTTTTTGCGCCGCGGCCCGTTCCGCGGGCCGGATCCGCTCCGGTTTTTGCGCGGCGGCCCCGAGCCGGTCCGGTTTTTGCGCGGCGGCCCGTTCCGCGGGCCGGATCCGCTCCGGTTTTTGCGCGGCGGCCCCGATACGGTCCGGTTTTTGCGCGGCGGCCCGTTCCGCGGGCCGGATCCGCTCCGGTTTTTGCGCGGCGGCCCCGAGCTGGTCCGGTTTTTGCGCGGCGGCCCGTTCCGCGGGCCGGATCCGCTCCGCTTTTTGCGCGGCGGCCCCGATCCGCTCCGGTTTTTGCGCGGCGGCCCGTTCCGCGGGCTGGATCCGGTCCGGTTTTTGCGCGGCGGCCACGATCCGCTCCGGTTTTTGCGTGGCGGCCCGTTCCGCGGGCCGGATCCGGTCCGGTTTTTGCGCGGCGGCCCCGATCCGCTCCGGTTTTTGCGCGGCGGCCCGTTCCGCGGGCCGGATCCGGTCCGGTTTTTGCGCGGCGGCCCCGAGCCGGTCCGGTTTTTGCGCCGCGGCCCGTTCCGCGGGCCGGATCCGCTCCGGTTTTTGCGCGGTGGCTCCGATCCGCTCCGGTTTTTGCGCGGTGGCCCGTTCCGCGGGCCGCATCCAGTCCGGTTTTTGCGCGGCGGCCCCGATACAGTCCGGTTTTTGCGCGGCGGCCCGTTCCGCGGGCCGGATCCGCTCCGGTTTTTGCGCGGCGGCCCCGAGCCGCTCCGGTTTTTGCGCCGCGGCCCGTTCCGCGGGCCGGATCCGCTCCGGTTTTTGCGCGGCGGCCCCGATCCGCTCCGGTTTTTGCGCGGCGGCCCGTTCCGCGGGCCGGATCCGCTCCGGTTTTTGCGCGGCGGCCGTGATACGGTCCGGTTTTTGCGCGGCGGCCCGTTCCGCGGGCCGGATCCGCTCCGGTTTTTGCGCGGCGGCCCCGAGCCGGTCCGGTTTTTGCGCGGCGGCCCGTTCCGCGGGCCGCATCCGCTCCGGTTTTTGCGCGGTGGCTCCGATCCGGTCCGGTTTTTGCGCGGCGGCCCGTTCCGCGGGCCGGATCCGGTCCGGTTTTTGCGCGGCGGCCCCGATACTGTCCGGTTTTTGCGCGACGGCCCGTTCCGCGGGCCGGATCCGCTCCAGTTTTTGCGCGGCGGCCCCGATCCGGTCCGGTTTTAGCGCGGCGGCCCGTTCCGCTGGCCGCATCCGCTCCGGTTTTTGCGCGGCGGCCCCAATCCGCTCCGGTTTTTGCGCGGCGGCCCGTTCCGCGGGCCGGATCCCGTCCGGTTTTTGCGCAGTTTCCCCGAGCCGGACCGGTTTTTGCGCATCGGCCCGTTCTGCGGGCCGGATCCGCTCCGCTTTTTGCGCGGCGGCCACGATCCGGTCTGGTTTTTCCGCGGCGGCCCGTTCCGCGGGCTGGATCCGCTCCGGTTTTTGCGCGGCGGCCCCAATCCGCTCCGGTTTTTGCGCGGCGACCCGTTCTGCGGGCCGGATCCGGTCCGGTTTTTGCGCGGCGGCCCCGATCCGCTCCGGTTTTTGCGCGGCGGCCCATTCCGCGGGCCGGATCCGCTCCGGTTTTTGCGCGGCGGCCCAGATCCACTCCGGTTTTTGCGCGGCGGCCTGTTCCGCGGGCCGGATCCGCTCCGGTTTTTGCGCGGTGGCTCCGATCCGGTCCGGTTTTTGCCCGGCGGCCCGTTCCGTGGGCCGCATCCAGTCCGGTTTTTGCGCCGCGGCCCGTTCCGCGGGCCGGATCCGCTCCGGTTTTTGCGCGGCGGCCCCATTCCTGTCCGGTTTTTGCGCGGCGGCCCGTTCCGCGGGCCGGATCCGCTCCGGTTTTTGCGCGGCGTCCCCGATCCGCTCCGGTTTTTGCGCGGCGGCCCGTTCCGCAGGCCGAATCAGCTCCGGTTTTTGCGCGGCGGCCCCGATCCGCTCCGGTTTTTGTGCGGCAGCCCGTTCCGCGGGCCGGAGCCGGTCCGGTTTTTGCGCGGCGGCCCCGATCCGCTCCGGTTTTTGCGCGGCGGCCCGTTCCGCGGGCTGGATCCGCTCCGGTTTTTGCGCGGCGGCCCCGAGCCGGTCCGGTTTTTGCGTGGCGGCCCGTTCCGCGGGCCGGATCCGCTCCGGTTTTTGCGCGGCGGCGCCGATCCGCTCCGGTTTTTGCGCGGCGGCCCGTTCCGCGGGCCGGATCCGCTCCGGTTGTTGCGCGGCAGCCCCGATCCGATCCGGTTTTTGCGCGGTGGCCCGTTCCGTGGGCCGCATCCGGTCCGGTTTTTGCGCGGTGGCTCCGATCCGGTCCGATATTTGCGCGGCGGCCCGTTCCGCGGGCCGCATCCGCTCCGGTTTTGCGCGGCGGCCCCGATCCGGTCCGATTTTTGCGCGGTGGCCCGTTCCGCGGGCCGGATCCGGTCCGGTTTTTGCACGGCGGCCCCGATCCGCTCCGGTTTTTGCGCGGCGGCCCGTTCCGCGGGCCGGATCTGCTCCGGTTTTTGCGCAGGTGCCCCGTGCCGCTCCGGTTTTTGCGCGGCGGCCCGTTCTGCGGGCCGGATCCGGTCCGGTTTTTGCGCGGCGGCCCCGATCCACTCCGGTTTTTGCGCGGCGGCCCGTTCCGCGGGCTGGATCCGCTCCGGTTTTTGCGCGGCGGCCCCGATACGGTCCGGTTTTTGCGCGGCGGCCCGTTCTGCGGGCCGGATCCAGTCCGGTTTTTGCGCGGCGGCCCCGATCCGCTCCGGTTTTTGCGCGGCGGCCCGTTCCGCGGGCCGGATCCGCTCCGGTTTTTGCACGGAGGCCACGATCCACTCCGGTTTTTGCGCGGCGGCCCGTTCCGCGGGCCGGATCCGCTCCGGTTTTCGCGCGGTGGCTCCGATCCGGTCCGGTTTTTGCCCGGCGGCCCGTTCCGTGGGGCGCATCCAGTCCGGTTTTTGCGCGGCGGCCCGTTCCGCGGGCCGGATCCGCTCCGGTTTTTGCGCGGCGGCCCCGATACTGTCCGGTTTTTGCGCGGCGGCCCGTTCCGCGGGCCCCGATCCGATCCGGTTTTTGCGCGGCGGCCCCGATCCGCTCCGGTTTTTGCGCGGCGGCCCGTTCCGCGGGCCGGATCCGCTCCGGTTTTTGCGCGGCGGCCCCGATCCGGTCCGATTTTTGAGCGGCGGCCCATTCCGCGGGCCGGATCCGATCAGGTTTTTGCGCGGCGGCCCCGATCCGCTCCGATTTTTGCGCGGCGGCCCGTTCCGCGGGCCGGATCCGCTCCGGTTTTTGCGCGGCAGCCCCTATCGGCTCCGGTTTTTGCGCGGTGGCCCGTTCCGCGGGCCGGATCCGCTCCGGTTTTTGCGCGGCGGCCCCGATACGGTCCGGTTTTTGCGCCGCGGCCCGTTCCGTGGGCCGGATCAGCTCCGGTTTTTGCGCGGCGGCCCCGATCCGCTCCGGTCTTTGAGCGGCGGCCCGTTCCGCGGGCCGGATCCGATCCGGTTTTTGCGCGGTGGCTCCGATCCGGTCCGGTATTTGCGCGGCGGCCCGTTCCGCGGGCCGCATCCGCTCCGGTTTTTGCGCGGCGGCCCCGATCCGGTCCGATTTTTGCGCGGTGGCCCGTTCCGCGGGCCGGATCCGGTCCGGTTTTTGCGCGGCGGCCCCGATCCCGTACGGTTTTTGTGCGGCAGCCCGTTCCGCGGGCCGGAGCCGGTCCGGTTTTTGCACGGCAGCCCCGATCCGCTCCGGTTTTTGCGCGGCGGCCCGTTCCGCGGGCCGGATCCGGTCCGGTTTTTGCGCAGTTGCCCCGATCCGCTCCGGTTTTTGCGCGGCGGCCCGTTCTGCGGGCCGGATCCGCTCCGGTTTTTGCGCGGTTGCTCCGATCCGGTCCGGTTTTTGCACGGCGGCCCGTTCCGTGGGCCGCATCCAGTCTGGTTTTTGCGCCGCGGCCCGTTCCGCGGGCCGGATCCGCTCCGGTTTTTGCGCGGCGGCTCCGATCCTGTCCGGTTTTTGCGCGGCGGCCCGTTCCGCGGGCCGGATCCGCTCCGGTTTTTGCGCGGCGGCCCCGATCCGCTCCGGTTTTTGCGCGGCGGCCCGTTCCGCGGGCCGGATCCGCTCCGGTTTTTGCGCGGCGGCCCCGATCCGCTCCGGTTTTTGTGCGGCAGCCCGTTCCGCGGGCCGGATCCGCTCCGGTTTTTGCGCGGCGGCCCCGATCCGCTCCGGTTTTTGCGCCGCGGCCCGTTCCGCGGGCCGGATCCGGTCCGGTTTTTGCGCGGCGGCCCGTTCCGCGGGCCGGATCCGCTCCGCTTTTTGCGCGGCGGCCCCGAGCCGCTCCGGTTTTTCCGCGGCGGCCCGTTCCGCGGGCTGGATCCGGTCCGGTTTTTGCGCGGCGGCCACGATCCGCTCCGGTTTTTGCGCGGCGGCCCGTTCCGTGGGCCGCATCCGGTCCGGTTTTTGCGCGGCGGCCCCGATCCGCTCCGATTTTTGCGCGGCGGCCCGTTCCGCGGGCCGCATCCAGTCCGGTTTTTGCGCGGCGGCCCCGATCCACTCTGGTTTTTGCGCGGCGGCCCGTTCCGCGGGCCGGATCCGCTCCGGTTTTTGCGCGGCGGCCCCGATCCGCTCCGGTTTTTGTGCCGCGGCCCGTTCCGGGACCGGATCCGCTCCGGTTTTTGCACGGTGGCTCCGATCCGGTCCGGTTTTTGCGCGGTGGCCCGTTCCGCGGGCCGCATCCAGTCCGGTTTTTGCGCGGCGGCCCCGATCCAGTCCGGTTTTTGCGCGGCGGCCCGTTCCGCGGGCCGGATCCGCTCCGGTTTTTGCGCGGCGGCCCCGATACGGTCCGGTTTTTGCGCCGCGGCCCGTTCCGCGGGCCGCATCCGCTCCGGTTTTTGCGCGGCGGCCCCGAGCCGCTCCGGTTTTTGCGCGGCGGCCCGTTCCGCGGGCCGCATCCGCTCCGGTTTTTGCGGGGTGGCTCCGATCCGGTCCGGTTTTTGCGCGGCGGCCCGTTCCGCGGGCCGGATCCGCTCCGGTTTTTGCGCGGCGGCCCCGAGCCTGTCCGGTTTTTGCGAGGCGGCCCGTTCCGCGGGCCGGATCCGCTCCGGTTTTTGCGCGGCGGCCCCGAGCCGGTCCGGTTTTTGTGCCGCGGCCCTTTCCGCGGGCCGGATCCGCTCCGGTTTTTGCGCGGCGGCCCCGATCCGCTCCGATTTTTGCGCGGCGGCCCGTTCCGCGGGCCGGATCTGCTCCGGTTTTTGCGCGGCGGCCCCGATCCGCTCCGGTTTTTGCGCGGCGGCCCGTTCCGCGGGCCGGATCCGCTCCAGTTTTTGCGCGGCGGCCCCGATCCGGTCCGGTTTTAGCGCGGCGGCCCGTTCCGCGGGCCGCATCCGCTCCGGTTTTTGCGCGGCGGCCCCAATCCGCTCCGGTTTATGCGCGGCGGCCCGTTCCGCGGGCCGGATCCGGTCCGGTTTTTGCGCAGTTGCCCCGAGCCGGTCCGGTTTTTGCGCGGCGGCCCGTTCCGCGGGCCGGATCCGCTCCGCTTTTTGCGCGGCGGCCCCGATCCGGTCTGGTTTTTCCGCGGCGGCCCGTTCCGCGGGCTGGATCCGCTCCGGTTTTTGCGCGGTGGCCCGTTCCGCGGGCCGCATCCAGTCCGGTTTTTGCGCGGCGGCCCCCTTCCTGTCCGGTTTTTGCGCGGCGGCCCGTTCCGCGGGCCGGATCCGCTCCGGTTTTTGCGCGGCGGCCCCGATCCGCTCCGGTTTTTGCGCGGCGGCCCGTTCCGCAGGCCGAATCCGCTCCGGTTTTTGCGCGGTGGCCCCGATCCGCTCCGGTTTTTGTGCGGCAGCCCATTCCGCGGGACGGAGCCGGTCCGGTTTTTGCGCGGCGGCCCCGAGCCTGTCCGGTTTTTGCGCGGCGGCCCGTTCCGCGGGCTGGATCCGCTCCGGTTTTTGCGCGGCGGCCCCGAGCCGGTCCGGTTTTTGCGTGGCGGCCCGTTCCGCGGGCCGGATCCGCTCCGGTTTTTGCGCGGCGGCCCCGATACGGTCCGGTTTTTGCGCCGCGGCCCGTTCCGTGGGCCGCATCCGGTCCGGTTTTTGCGCGGCGGCCCCGATCCGCTCCGGTTTTTGAGCGGCGGCCCGTTCCGCGGGCCGGATCCGATCCGGTTTTTGCGCGGTGGCTCCGATCCGGTCCGATATTTGCGCGGCGGCCCGTTCCGCGGGCCGCATCCGCTCCGGTTTTTGCGCGGCGGCCCCGATCCGGTCCGATTTTTGCGCGGTGGCCCGTTCCGCGGGCCGGATCCGGTCCGGTTTTTGCACGGCGGCCCCGATCCTGTCCTGTTTTTGCGCGGCGGCCCGTTCCGCGGGCCGGATCTGCTCCGGTTTTTGCGCAGTTGCCCCGTGCCGCTCCGGTTTTTGCGCGGCGGCCCGTTCTGCGGGCCGGATCCGCTCCGGTTTTTGCGCGGCGGCCCCGATCCGCTCCGGTTTTTGCGCGGCGGCCCGTTCCGCGGGCTGGATCCGCTCCGGTTTTTGCGCGGCGGCCCCGATCCGCTCCGGTTTTTGCGCGGCGGCCCGTTCTGCGGGCCGGATCCGGTCCGGTTTTTGCGCGGCGGCCCCGATCCGCTCCGGTTTTTGCGCGGCGGCCCGTTCCGCGGGCCGGATCCGCTCCGGTTTTTGCGCGGAGGCCACGATCCACTCCGGTTTTTGTGCGGCGGCCCGTTCCGCGGGCCGGATCCGATCCGGTTTTCGCGCGGTGGCTCCGATCCGGTCCGGTTTTTGCCCGGCGGCCCGTTCCGTGGGGCGCATCCAGTCCGGTTTTTGCGCCGCGGCCCGTTCCGCGGGCCGGATCCGCTCCGGTTTTTGCGCGGCGGCCCCGATACTGTCCGGTTTTTGCGCGGCGGCCCCGATCCGCTCCGGTTTTTGCGCGGCGGCCCGTTCCGCGGGCCGCATCCGCTCCGGTTTTTGCGCGGCGGCCCCGAGCCGGTCCGGTTTTTGCGCGGCGGCCCGTTCCGCGGGCCGGATCCGCTCCGGTTTTTGCACGGCGGCCCCGATCCGGTCCGGTTTTTGCGCGGCGGCCCGTTCCGCGGGCCGGATCCGCTCCGGTTTTTGCGCGGCGGCCCCGAGCCGGTCCGGTTTTTGTGCCGCCGCCCTTTCCGCGGGCCGGATCCGCTCCGGTTTTTGCGCGGCGGCCCCGATCCGCTCCGGTTTTTGTGCGGCGCCCCGTTCCGCGGGCCGGATCCGCTCCAGTTTTTGCGCGGCGGCCCCGATCCGGTCCGGTTTTAGCGCGGCGGCCCGTTCCGCGGGCCGCATCCGCTCCGGTTTTTGCGCGGCGGCCGCAATCCGCTCCGGTTTATGCGCGGCGGCCCGTTCCGCGGGCCGGATCCGGTCCGGTTTTTGCGCAGTTGCCCCGAGCCGGTCCGGTTTTTGCGCGGCGGCCCGTTCCGCGGGCCGGATCCGCTCCGCTTTTTGCGCGGCGGCCCCGATCCGGTCTGGTTTTTCCGCGGCGGCCCGTTCCGCGGGCTGGATCCGCTCCGGTTTTTGCGCGGTGGCCCGTTCCGCGGGCCGCATCCAGTCCGGTTTTTGCGCGGCGGCCCCCTTCCTGTCCGGTTTTTGCGCGGCGGCCCGTTCCGCGGGCCGGATCCGCTCCGGTTTTTGCGCGGCGGCCCCGATCCGCTCCGGTTTTTGCGCGGCGGCCCGTTCCGCAGGCCGAATCCGCTCCGGTTTTTGCGCGGCGGCCCCGATCCGCTCCGGTTTTTGTGCGGCAGCCCATTCCGCGGGCCGGAGCCGGTCCGGTTTTTGCGCGGCGGCCCCGAGCCTGTCCGGTTTTTGCGCGGCGGCCCGTTCCGCGGGCTGGATCCGCTCCGGTTTTTGCGCGGCGGCCCCGAGCCGGTCCGGTTTTTGCGTGGCGGCCCGTTCCGCGGGCCGGATCCGCTCCGGTTTTTGCGCGGCGGCCCCGATACGGTCCGGTTTTTGCGCCGCGGCCCGTTCCGTGGGCCGCATCCGGTCCGGTTTTTGCGCGGCGGCCCCGTTCCGCTCCGGTTTTTGCGCGGCGGCCCGTTCCGCGGGCCGGATCCGATCCGGTTTTTGCACGGTGGCTCCGATCCGGTCCGATATTTGCGCGGCGGCCCGTTCCGCGGGCCGCATCCGCTCCGGTTTTTGCGCGGCGGCCCCGATCCGGTCCGATTTTTGCGCGGTGGCCCGTTCCGCGGGCCGGATCCGGTCCGGTTTTTGCACGGCGGCCCCGATCCTGTCCTGTTTTTGCGCGGCGGCCCGTTCCGCGGGCCGGATCTGCTCCGGTTTTTGCGCAGTTGCCCCGTGCCGCTCCGGTTTTTGCGCGGCGGCCCGTTCTGCGGGCCGGATCCGCTCCGGTTTTTGCGCGGCGGCCCCGATCCGCTCCGGTTTTTGCGCGGCGGCCCGTTCCGCGGGCTGGATCCGCTCCGGTTTTTGCGCGGCGGCCCCGATACGTCCGGTTTTTGCGCGGCGGCCCGTTCTGCGGGCCGGATCCGGTCCGGTTTTTGCGCGGCGGCCCCGATCCGCTCCGGTTTTTGCGCGGCGGCCCGTTCCGCGGGCCGGATCCGCTCCGGTTTTTGCGCGGAGGCCACGATCCACTCCGGTTTTTGTGCGGCGGCCCGTTCCGCGGGCCGGATCCGATCCGGTTTTCGCGCGGTGGCTCCGATCCGGTCCGGTTTTTGCCCGGCGGCCCGTTCCGTGGGGCGCATCCAGTCCGGTTTTTGCGCCGCGGGCCGTTCCGCGGGCCGGATCCGCTCCGGTTTTTGCGCGGCGGCCCCGATACTGTCCGGTTTTTGCGCGGCGGCCCCGATCCGCTCCGGTTTTTGCGCGGCGGCCCGTTCCGCGGGCCGGATCTGCTCCGCTTTTTGCGCGGCGGCCCCGATCCGCTCCGGTTTTTGCGCGGCAGCCCGTTCCGTGGGCCGGAGCCGGTCCGGTTTTTGCGCGGCGGCCCCGATCCTGTCCGGTTTTTGCGCCGCGGCCCGTTCCGCGGGCCGGATCCGCTCCGGTTTTTGCGCGGCGGCCCCGATCCGCTCCGGTTTTTGCGCGGCGGCCCGTTCCGCGGGCCGGATCCGCTCCGGTTTTTGCGCGGCGGCCCCGAGCCGGTCCGGTTTTTGCGAAGCGGCCCGTTCCGCGGGCCGCATCCACTCCGGTTTTTGCGCGGCGGCCCCGATCCGCTCCGGTTTTTGCGCGGCGGCCCGTTCCGCGGGCCGGATCCGCTCCGGTTTTTGCACGGCGGCCCCGATCCGGTCCGATTTTTGCGCGGCGGCCCGTTCCGCGGGCCGGATCTGCTCCGGTTTTTGCGCGGCGGCCCCGATCCGCTCCGGTTTTTGCGCGGCGGCCCGTTCCGCGGGCCGGATCCGCTCCAGTTTTTGCGCGGCGGCCCCGATCCGGTCCGGTTTTAGCGCGGCGGCCCGTTCCGCGGGCCGCATCCGCTCCGGTTTTTGCGCGGCGGCCCCGATCCGCTCCGGTTTTTGCGCGGCGGCCCGTTCCGCGGGCCGGATCCGGTCCGGTTTTTGCGCAGTTGCCCCGAGCCGGTCCGGTTTTTGCGCGGCGGCCCGTTCCGCGGGCCGGATCCGCTCCGCTTTTTGCGCGGCGGCCCCGATCCGGTCCGGTTTTTGCGCGGCGGCCCGTTCCGCGGGCCGGATCCGCTCCGGTTTTTGCGCGGTGGCCCGTTCCGCGGGCCGCATCCAGTCCGGTTTTTGCGCGGCGGCCCCATTCCTGTCCGGTTTTTGCGCGGCGGCCCGTTCCGCGGGCCGGATCCGCTCCGGTTTTTGCGCGGCGTCCCCGATCCGCTCCGGTTTTTGCGCGGCGGCCCGTTCCGCAGGCCGAATCCGCTCCGGTTTTTGCGCGGTGGCCCCGATCCGCTCCGGTTTTTGTGCGGCAGCCCATTCCGCGGGCCGGAGCCGGTCCGGTTTTTGCGCGGCGCCCCCGAGCCTGTCCGGTTTTTGCGCGGCGGCCCGTTCCGCGGGCTGGATCCGCTCCGGTTTTTGCGCGGCGGCCCCGAGCCGGTCCGGTTTTTGCGTGGCGGCCCGTTCCGCGGGCCGGATCCGCTCCGGTTTTTGCGCGGCGGCCCCGATACGGTCCGGTTTTTGCGCCGCGGCCCGTTCCGTGGGCCGCATCCGGTCCGGTTTTTGCGCGGCGGCCCCGATCCGCTCCGGTTTTTGCGCGGCGGCCCGTTCCGCGGGCCGGATCCGATCCGGTTTTTGCGCGGTGGCTCCGATCCGGTCCGATATTTGCGCGGCGGCCCGTTCCGCGGGCCGCATCCGCTCCGGTTTTTGCGCGGCGGCCCCGATCCTGTCCGATTTTTGCGCGGTGGCCCGTTCCGCGGGCCGGATCCGGTCCGGTTTTTGCACAGCGGCCCCGATCCGCTCCGGTTTTTGCGCGGCGGCCCGTTCCGCGGGCCCGATCTCCTCCGGTTTTTGCGCAGTTGCCCCGTGCCGCTCCGGTTTTTGCGCGGCGGCCCGTTCTGCGGGCCGGATCCGCTCCGGTTTTTGCGCGGCGGCCCCGATCCGCTCCGGTTTTTGCGCGGCGGCCCGTTCCGCGGGCTGGATCCGCTCCGGTTTTTGCGCGGCGGCCCCGATACGGTCCAGTTTTTGCGCGGCGGCCCGTTCTGCGGGCCGGATCCGGTCCGGTTTTTGCGCGGCGGCCCCGATCCGCTCCGGTTTTTGCGCGGCGGCCCGTTCCGCGGGCCGGATCCGCTCCGGTTTTTGCGCGGAGGCCACGATACTGTCCGGTTTTTGCGCGGCGGCCCGTTCCGCGGGCCGGATCCGATCCGGTTTTCGCGCGGTGGCTCCGATCCGGTCCGGTTTTTGCCCGGCGGCCCGTTCCGTGGGGCGCATCCAGTCCGGTTTTTGCGCCGCGGCCCGTTCCGCGGGCCGGATCCGCTCCGGTTTTTGCGCGGCGGCCCCGATACTGTCCGGTTTTTGCGCGGCGCCCCGTTCCGCGGGCCCCGATCCGATCCGGTTTTTGCGCGGCGGCCCTGATCCGCTCCGGTTTTTGCGCGGCGGCCCGTTCCGCGGGCCGGATCCGCTCCGGTTTTTGCGCGGCGGCCCCGATCCGCTCCGGTTTTTGCGCGGCGGCCCCGATCCGGTCCGATTTTTGAGCGGCGGCCCATTCCGCGGGCCGGATCCGATCCGGTTTTTGCGCGGCGGCCCCGATCCGCTCCGGTTTTTGCGCGGCGGCCCCGATACGGTCCGGTTTTTGCGCGGCGGCCCGTTCCGCGGGCCCCGATCCGATCCGGTTTTTGCGCGGCGGCCCTGATCCGCTCCGGTTTTTGCGCGGCGGCCCGTTCCGCGGGCCGCATCCGCTCCGGTTTTTGCGCGGCGGCCCCGATCCGCTCCGGTTTTTGCGCGGCGGCCCTGATCCGGTCCGATTTTTGCGCGGCGGCCCATTCCGCGGGCCGGATCCGATCCGGTTTTTGCGCGGCGGCCCCGATCCGCTCCGATTTTTGCGCGGCGGCCCGTTCCGCGGGCCGGATCCGCTCCGGTTTTTGCGCGGCGGCCCCGATCGGCTCCGGTTTTTGCGCGGTGGCCCGTTCCGCGGGCCGGATCCGCTCCGGTTTTTGCGCGGCGGCCCCGATACGGTCCGGTTTTTGCGCGGTGGCCCGTTCTGTGGGCCGGATCCGCTCCGGTTTTTGCGCGGCGGCCCCGATCCGCTCCGGTCTTTGAGCGGCGGCCCGTTCCGCGGGCTGGAGCCGGTCCGGTTTTTGCGCGGCGGCCCCGATCCTGTCCGGTTTTTGCGCCGCGGCCCGTTCTGCGGGCCGGATCCGCTCCGGTTTTTGCGCGGCGGCCCCGATCCGCTCCGATTTTTGCGCGGCGGCCCGTTCCGCGGGCCGGATCCGCTCCGGTTTTTGCGCGGCAGCCCCGATCGGCTCCGGTTTTTGCGCGGTGGCCCGTTCCGCGGGCCGGATCCGCTCCGGTTTTTGCGCGGCGGCCCCGATACGGTCCGGTTTTTGCGCGGTGGCCCGTTCCGTGGGCCGGATCCGCTCCGGTTTTTGCGCGGCGGCCCCGATCCGCTCCGGTCTTTGAGCGGCGGCCCGTTCCGCGGGCTGGAGCCGGTCCGGTTTTTGCGCGGCGGCCCCGATCCTGTCCGGTTTTTGCGCCGCGGCCCGTTCCGCGGGCCGGATCCGCTCCGGTTTTTGCGCGGCGGCCCCGATCCGCTCCGGTTTTTGCGCGGCGGCCCGTTCCGCGGGCCGCATCCGCTCCGGTTTTTGCGCGGCGGCCCCGATCCGGTCCGATTTTTGCGCGGTGGCCCGTTCCGCGGGCCGGATCCCGTCCAGTTTTTGCACGGCGGCCCCGATCCTGTCCTGTTTTTGCGCGGCGGCCCGTTCCGCGGGCCGGATCTGCTCCGGTTTTTGCGCAGTTGCCCCGTGCCGCTCCGGTTTTTGCGCGGCGGCCCGTTCTGCGGGCCGGATCCGCTCCGGTTTTTGCGCGGCGGCCCCGATCCGCTCCGGTTTTTGCGCGGCGGCCCGTTCCGCGGGCTGGATCCGCTCCGGTTTTTGCGCGGCGGCCCCGATACGTCCGGTTTTTGCGCGGCAGCCCGTTCTGCGGGCCGGATCCGGTCCGGTTTTTGCGCGGCGGCCCCGATCCGCTCCGGTTTTTGCGCGGCGGCCCGTTCCGCGGGCCGGATCCGCTCCGGTTTTTGCGCGGAGGCCACGATCCACTCCGGTTTTTGTGCGGCGGCCCGTTCCGCGGGCCGGATCCGATCCGGTTTTCGCGCGGCGGCTCCGATCCGGTCCGGTTTTTGCCCGGCGGCCCGTTCCGTGGGGCGCATCCAGTCCGGTTTTTGCGCCGCGGCCCGTTCCGCGGACCGGATCCGCTCCGGTTTTTGCGCGGCGGCCCCGATACTGTCCGGTTTTTGCGCGGCGGCCCCGATCCGCTCCGGTTTTTGCGCGGCGGCCCGTTCCGCGGGCCGGATCCGCTCCGGTTTTTGCACGGTGGCTCCTATCCGGTCCGGTTTTTGCGCGGCGGCCCGTTCCGCGGGCCGGATCCGCTCCGGTTTTTGCGCGGCGGCCCCGATCCGCTCCGGTTTTTGTGCGGCAGCCCGTTCCGCGGGCCAGAGCCGGTCCGGTTTTTGCGCGGCGGCCCCGATCCTGTCCGGTTTTTGCGCCGCGGCCCGTTCCGCGGGCCGGATCCGCTCCGGTTTTTGCGCGGCAGCCCCGATCCGCTCCGGTTTTTGCGCGGCGGCCCGTTCCGCGGGCCGGATCCGCTCCGGTTTTTGCGCGGCGGCCCCGATCCGCTCCGGTTTTTGCGCCGCGGCCCGTTCCGCGGGCCGCATCCGCTCCGGTTTTTGCGCGGCGGCCCCGAGCCGGTCCGGTTTTTGCCCGGCGGCCCGTTCCGCGGGCCGCATCTGCTCCGGTTTTTGCGCGGTGGCTCCGATCCGGTCCGGTTTTTGCGCGGCGGCCCGTTCCGCGGGCCGGATCCGCTCCGGTTTTTGCGCGGCGGCCCCGAGCCTGTCCGGTTTTTGCGAGGCGGCCCGTTCCGCGGGCCGGATCCGCTCCGGTTTTTGCGCGGCGGCCCCGAGCCGGTCCGGTTTTTGTGCCGCGGCCCGTTCCGCGGGCCGGATCCGCTCCGGTTTTTGCGCGGCGGCCCCGATCTGGTCCGATTTTTGCGCGGCGGCCCGTTCCGCGGGCCGGATCTGCTCCGGTTTTTGCGCGGCGGCCCCGATCCGCTCCGGTTTTTGCGCGGCGGCCCGTTCCGCGGGCCGGATCCGCTCCAGTTTTTGCGCGGCGGCCCCGATCCGGTCCGGTTTTAGTGCGGCGGCCCGTTCCGCGGGCCGGATCCGCTCCGGTTTTTGCGCGGCGGCCCCGATCCGCTCCGGTTTTTGCGCGGCGGCCCGTTCCGCGGGCCGGATCCGGTCCGGTTTTTGCGCAGTTGCCCCGAGCCGGTCCGGTTTTTGCGCGGCGGCCCGTTCCGCGGGCCGGATCCGCTCCGCTTTTTGCGCGGCGGCCCCGATCCGGTCTGGTTTTTCCGCGGCGGCCCGTTCCGCGGGCTGGATCCGCTCCGGTTTTTGCGCGGTGGCCCGTTCCGCGGGCCGCATCCAGTCCGGTTTTTGCGCGGCGGCCCCATTCCTGTCCGGTTTTTGCGCGGCGGCCCGTTCCGCGGGCCGGATCCGCTCCGGTTTTTGCGCGGCGGCCCCGATCCGCTCCGGTTTTTGCGCGGCGGCCCGTTCCGCAGGCCGAATCCGCTCCGGTTTTTGCGCGGTGGCCCCGATCCGCTCCGGTTTTTGTGCGGCAGCCCATTCCGCGGGCCGGAGCCGGTCCGGTTTTTGCGCGGCGGCCCCGAGCCTGTCCGGTTTTTGCGCGGCGGCCCGTTCCGCGGGCTGGATCCGCTCCGGTTTTTGCGCGGCGGCCCCAGCCGGTCCGGTTTTTGCGTGGCGGCCCGTTCCGCGGCCCGGATCCGCTCCGGTTTTTGCGCGGCGGCCCCGATACGGTCCGGTTTTTGCGCCGCGGCCCGTTCCGTGGGCCGCATCCGGTCCGGTTTTTGCGCGGCGGCCCCGATCCGCTCCGGTTTTTGCGCGGCGGCCCGTTCCGCGGGCCGGATCCGATCCGGTTTTTGCGCGGTGGCTCCGATCCGGTCCGATATTTGCGCGGCGGCCCGTTCCGCGGGCCGCATCCGCTCCGGTTTTTGCGCGGCGGCCCCGATCCTGTCCGATTTTTGCGCGGTGGCCCGTTCCGCGGGCCGGATCCGGTCCGGTTTTTGCACGGCGGCCCCGATCCGCTCCGGTTTTTGCGCGGCGGCCCGTTCCGCGGGCCGGATCTGCTCCGGTTTTTGCGCAGTTGCCCCGTGCCGCTCCGGTTTTTGCGCGGCGGCCCGTTCTGCGGGCCGGATCCGCTCCGGTTTTTGCGCGGCGGCCCCGATCCGCTCCGGTTTTTGCGCGGCGGCCCGTTCCGCGGGCTGGATCCGCTCCGGTTTTTGCGCGGCGGCCCCGATCCGGTCCGGTTTTTGCGCGGCGGCCCGTTCTGCGGGCCGGATCCGCTCCGGTTTTTGCGCGGCGGCCCCGATCCGCTCCGGTTTTTTGCGCGGCGGCCCGTTCCGCGGGCCGGATCCGCTCCGGTTTTTGCGCGGAGGCCACGATCCACTCCGGTTTTTGCGCGGCGGCCCGTTCCGCGGGCCGGATCCGATCCGGTTTTCGCGCGGTGGCTCCGATCCGGTCCGGTTTTTGCGCGGCGGCCCGTTCCGTGGGGCGCATCCAGTCCGGTTTTTGCGCCGCGGACCGTTCCGCGGGCCGGATCCGCTCCGGTTTTTGCGCGGCGGCCCCGATACTGTCCGGTTTTTGCGCGGCGCCCCGTTCCGCGGGCCCCGATCCGATCCGGTTTTTGCGCGGCGGCCCTGATCCGCTCCGGTTTTTGCGCGGCGGCCCGTTCCGCGGGCCGGATCCGCTCCGGTTTTTGCGCGGCGGCCCCGATCCGCTCCGGTTTTTGCGCGGCGGCCCCGATCCGGTCCGATTTTTGCGCGGCGGCCCATTCCGCGGGCCGCATCCGATCCGGTTTTTGCGCGGCGGCCCCGAGCCGGTCCGGTTTTGCGCGGCGGCCCCGATACGGTCCGGTTTTTGCGCCGCGGCCCGTTCCGTGGGCTGCATCCGGTCCGGTTTTTGCGCGGCGGCCCCGATCCGCTCCGGTTTTTGCGCGGCGGCCCGTTCCGCGGGCCGGATCCGATCCGGTTTTTGCGCGGTGGCTCCGATCCGGTCCGATATTTGCGCGGCGGCCCGTTCCGCGGGCCGCATCCGCCCCGGTTTTTGCGCGGCGGCCCCGATCCGGTCCGATTTTTGCGCGGTGGCCCGTTCCGCGGGCCGGATCCGGTCCGCTTTTTGCACGGCGGCCCCGATCCGCTCCGGTTTTTGCGCGGCGGCCCGTTCCGCGGGCCGGATCTGCTCCGGTTTTTGCGCAGTTGCCCCGTGCCGCTCCGGTTTTTGCGCGGCGGCCCGTTCTGCGGGCCGGATCCGCTCCGGTTTTTGCGCGGCGGCTCCGATCCGCTCCGGTTTTTGCGCGGCGGCCCGTTCCGCGGGCTGGATCCGGTCCGGTTTTTGCGCGGCGTCCCCGATACGGTCCGGTTTTTGCGCGGCGGCCCGTTCTGCGGGCCGGATCCGCTCCAGTTTTTGCGCGGCGGCCCCGATCCGCTCCGGTTTTTGCGCGGCGGCCCGTTCCGCGGGCCGGATCCGCTCCGGTTTTTGCGCGGAGGCCACGATCCACTCCGGTTTTTGCGCGGCGGCCCGTTCCGCGGGCCGGATCCGATCCGGTTTTCGCGCGGTGGCTCCGATCCGGTCCGGTTTTTGCCCGGCGGCCCGTTCCGTGGGGCGCATCCAGTCCGGTTTTTGCGCCGCGGCCCGTTCCGCGGGCCGGATCCGCTCCGGTTTTTGCGCGGCGGCCCCGATACTGTCCGGTTTTTGCGCGGCGGCCCGTTCCGCGGGCCCCGATCCGATCCGGTTTTTGCGCGGCGGCCCTGATCCGCTCCGGTTTTTGCGCGGCGGCCCGTTCCGCGGGCCGGATCCGCTCCGGTTTTTGCGCGGCGGCCCCGATCCGCTCCGGTTTTTGCGCGGCGGCCCCGATCCGGTCCGATTTTTGCGCGGCGGCCCATTCCGCGGGCCGGATCCGCTCCGGTTTTTGCGCGGCGGCCCCGATCCGCTCCGATTTTTGCGCGGCGGCCCGTTCCGCGGGCCGGATCCGCTCCGGTTTTTGCGCGGCAGCCCCGATCGGCTCCGGTTTTTGCGCGGTGGCCCGTTCCGCGGGCCGGATCCGCTCCGGTTTTTGCGCGGCGGCCCCGATACGGTCCGGTTTTTGCGCGGTGGCCCGTTCCGTGGGCCGGATCCGCTCCGGTTTTTGCGCGGCGGCCCCGATCCGCTCCGGTCTTTGAGCGGCGGCCCGTTCCGCGGGCTGGAGCCGGTCCGGTTTTTGCGCGGCGGCCCCGATACGGTCCGGTTTTTGCGCGGCGGCCCGTTCCGCGGGCCGGATCCGCTCCAGTTTTTGCGCGGCGGCCCCGATCCGTTCCGGTTTTAGTGCGGCGGCCCGTTCCGCGGGCCGCATCCGCTCCGGTTTTTGCGCGGCGGCCCCGATCCGCTCCGGTTTTTGCGCGGCGGCCCGTTCCGCGGGCCGGATCCGGTCCGGTTTTTGCGCAGTTGCCCCGAGCCGGTCCGGTTTTTGCGCGGCGGCCCGTTCCGCGGGCCGGATCCGCTCCGCTTTTTGCGCGGCGGCCCCGATCCGGTCTGGTTTTTCCGCGGCGGCCCGTTCCGCGGGCTGGATCCGCTCCGGTTTTTGCGCGGTGGCCCGTTCCGCGGGCCGGATCCGCTCCGGTTTTTGCGCGGCGGCCCCGATACTGTCCGGTTTTTGCGCGGCGGCCCGTTCCGCGGGCCGGATCCGCTCCGGTTTTTGCGCGGCGTCCCCGATCCGCTCCGGTTTTTGCGCGGCGGCCCGTTCCGCAGGCCGAATCCGCTCCGGTTTTTGCGCGGTGGCCCCGATCCGCTCCGGTTTTTGTGCGGCAGCCCATTCCGCGGGCCGGAGCCGGTCCGGTTTTTGCGCGGCGGCCCCGAGCCTGTCCGGTTTTTGCGCGGCGGCCCGTTCCGCGGGCCGGATCCGCTCCGGTTTTTGCGCGGTGGCCCGTTCCGTGGGCCGGATCCGCTCCGGTTTTTGCGCGGCGGCCCCGATCCGCTCCGGTCTTTGAGCGGCGGCCCGTTCCGCGGGCTGGAGCCGGTCCGGTTTTTGCGCGGCGGCCCCGATCCTGTCCGGTTTTTGCGCCGCGGCCCGTTCCGCGGGCCGGATCCGCTCCGGTTTTTGCGCGGCGGCCCCGATCCGCTCCGGTTTTTGCGCGGCGGCCCGTTCCGCGGGCCGCATCCGCTCCGGTTTTTGCGCGGCGGCCCCGATCCGGTCCGATTTTTGCGCGGTGGCCCGTTCCGCGGGCCGGATCCGGTCCAGTTTTTGCACGGCGGCCCCGATCCTGTCCTGTTTTTGCGCGGCGGCCCGTTCCGCGGGCCGGATCTGCTCCGGTTTTTGCGCAGTTGCCCCGTGCCGCTCCGGTTTTTGCGCGGCGGCCCGTTCTGCGGGCCGGATCCGCTCCGGTTTTTGCGCGGCGGCCCCGATCCGCTCCGGTTTTTGCGCGGCGGCCCGTTCCGCGGGCTGGATCCGCTCCGGTTTTTGCGCGGCGGCCCCGATACGTCCGGTTTTTGCGCGGCAGCCCGTTCTGCGGGCCGGATCCGGTCCGGTTTTTGCGCGGCGGCCCCGATCCGCTCCGGTTTTTGCGCGGCGGCCCGTTCCGCGGGCCGGATCCGCTCCGGTTTTTGCGCGGAGGCCACGATCCACTCCGGTTTTTGTGCGGCGGCCCGTTCCGCGGGCCGGATCCGATCCGGTTTTCGCGCGGTGGCTCCGATCCGGTCCGGTTTTTGCGCGGCGGCCCGTTCCGTGGGGCGCATCCAGTCCGGTTTTTGCGCCGCGGCCCGTTCCGCGGGCCGGATCCGCTCCGGTTTTTGCGCGGCGGCCCCGATACTGTCCGGTTTTTGCGCGGCGGCCCCGATCCGGTCCGGTTTTTGCTCGGCGGTCCGTTCCGCGGGCCGGATCCGCTCCGGTTTTTGCACGGTGGCTCCTATCCGGTCCGGTTTTTGCGCGGCGGCCCGTTCCGCGGGCCGGATCCGCTCCGGTTTTTGCGCGGCGGCCCCGATCCGCTCCGGTTTTTGTGCGGCAGCCCGTTCCGCGGGCCAGAGCCGGTCCGGTTTTTGCGCGGCGGCCCCGATCCTGTCCGGTTTTTGCGCCGCGGCCCGTTCCGCGGGCCGGATCCGCTCCGGTTTTTGCGCGGCAGCCCCGATCCGCTCCGGTTTTTGCGCGGCGGCCCGTTCCGCGGGCCGGATCCGCTCCGGTTTTTGCGCGGCGGCCCCGATCCGCTCCGGTTTTTGCGCCGCGGCCCGTTCCGCGGGCCGCATCCGCTCCGGTTTTTGCGCGGCGGCCCCGAGCCGGTCCGGTTTTTGCGCGGCGGCCCGTTCCGCGGGCCGCATCCGCTCCGGTTTTTGCGCGGTGGCTCCGATCCGGTCCGGTTTTTGCGCGGCGGCCCGTTCCGCGGGCCGGATCCGGTCCGGTTTTTGCGCGGCGGCCCCGAGCCTGTCCGGTTTTTGCGAGGCGGCCCGTTCCGCGGGCCGGATCCGCTCCGGTTTTTGCGCGGCGGCCCCGAGCCGGTCCGGTTTTTGTGCCGCGGCCCGTTCCGCGGGCCGGATCCGCTCCGGTTTTTGCGCGGCGGCCCCGATCCGGTCCGATTTTTGCGCGGCGGCCCGTTCCGCGGGCCGGATCTGCTCCGGTTTTTGCGCGGCGGCCCCGATCCGCTCCGGTTTTTGCGCGGCGGCCCGTTCCGCGGGCCGGATCCGCTCCAGTTTTTGCGCGGCGGCCCCGATCCGTTCCGGTTTTAGTGCGGCGGCCCGTTCCGCGGGCCGCATCCGCTCCGGTTTTTGCGCGGCGGCCCCGATCCGCTCCGGTTTTTGCGCGGCGGCCCGTTCCGCGGGCCGGATCCGGTCCGGTTTTTGCGCAGTTGCCCCGAGCCGGTCCGGTTTTTGCGCGGCGGCCCGTTCCGCGGGCCGGATCCGCTCCGCTTTTTGCGCGGCGGCCCCGATCCGGTCTGGTTTTTCCGCGGCGGCCCGTTCCGCGGGCTGGATCCGCTCCGGTTTTTGCGCGGTGGCCCCTTCCGCGGGCCGCATCCAGTCCGGTTTTTGCGCGGCGGCCCCCTTCCTGTCCGGTTTTTGCGCGGCGGCCCGTTCCGCGGGCCGGATCCGCTCCGGTTTTTGCGCGGCGTCCCCGATCCGCTCCGGTTTTTGCGCGGCGGCCCGTTCCGCAGGCCAAATCCGCTCCGGTTTTTGCGCGGTGGCCCCGATCCGCTCCGGTTTTTGTGCGGCAGCCCATTCCGCGGGCCGGAGCCGGTCCGGTTTTTGCGCGGCGGCCCCGAGCCTGTCCGGTTTTTGCGCGGCGGCCCGTTCCGCGGGCTGGATCCGCTCCGGTTTTTGCGCGGCGGCCCCGAGCCGGTCCGGTTTTTGCGTGGCGGCCCGTTCCGCGGGCCGCATCCGCTCCGGTTTTTGCGCGGCGGCCCCGATACGGTCCGGTTTTTGCGCCGCGGCCCGTTCCGTGGGCCGCATCCGGTCCGGTTTTTGCGCGGCGGCCCCGATCCGCTCCGGTTTTTGCGCGGCGGCCCGTTCCGCGGGCCGGATCCGATCCGGTTTTTGCGCGGTGGCTCCGATCCGGTCCGATATTTGCGCGGCGGCCCGTTCCGCGGGCCGCATCCGCTCCGGTTTTTGCGCGGCGGCCCCGATCCTGTCCGATTTTTGCGCGGTGGCCCCTTCCGCGGGCCGGATCCGGTCCGGTTTTTGCACGGCGGCCCCGATCCGCTCCGGTTTTTGCGCGGCGGCCCGTTCCGCGGGCCGGATCTGCTCCGGTTTTTGCGCAGTTGCCCCGTGCCGCTCCGGTTTTTGCGCGGCGGCCCGTTCTGCGGGCCGGATCCGCTCCGGTTTTTGCGCGGCGGCCCCGATCCGCTCCGGTTTTTGCGCGGCGGCCCGTTCCGCGGGCTGGATCCGCTCCGGTTTTTGCGCGGCGGCCCCGATACGGTCCGGTTTTTGCGCGGCGGCCCGTTCTGCGGGCCGGATCCGGTCCGGTTTTTGCGCGGCGGCCCCGATCCGCTCCGGTTTTTGCGCGGCGGCCCGTTCCGCGGGCCGGATCCGCTCCGGTTTTTGCGCGGAGGCCACGATCCACTCCGGTTTTTGCGCGGCGGCCCGTTCCGCGGGCCGGATCCGATCCGGTTTTCGCGCGGTGGCTCCGATCCGGTCCGGTTTTTGCCCGGCGGCCCGTTCCGTGGGGCGCATCCAGTCCGGTTTTTGCGCCGCGGCCCGTTCCGCGGGCCGGATCCGCTCCGGTTTTTGCGCGGCGGCCCCGATACTGTCCGGTTTTTGCGCGGCGCCCCGTTCCGCGGGCCCCGATCCGATCCGGTTTTTGCGCGGCGGCCCTGATCCGCTCCGGTTTTTGCGCGGCGGCCCGTTCCGCGGGCCGGATCCGCTCCGGTTTTTGCGCGGCGGCCCCGATCCGCTCCGGTTTTTGCGCGGCGGCCCCGATCCGGTCCGATTTTTGCGCGGCGGCCCATTCCGCGGGCCGGATCCGATCCGGTTTTTGCGCGGCGGCCCCGATCCGCTCCGGTTTTTGCGCGGCGGCCCCGATACGGTCCGGTTTTTGCGCCGCGGCCCGTTCCGTGGGCTGCATCCGGTCCGGTTTTTGCGCGGCGGCCCCGATCCGCTCCGGTTTTTGCGCGGCGGCCCGTTCCGCGGGCCGGATCCGATCCGGTTTTTGCGCGGTGGCTCCGATCCGGTCCGATATTTGCGCGGCGGCCCGTTCCGCGGGCCGCATCCGCCCCGGTTTTTGCGCGGCGGCCCCGATCCGGTCCGATTTTTGCGCGGTGGCCCGTTCCGCGGGCCGGATCCGGTCCGCTTTTTGCACGGCGGCCCCGATCCGCTCCGGTTTTTGCGCGGCGGCCCGTTCCGCGGGCCGGATCTGCTCCGGTTTTTGCGCAGTTGCCCCGTGCCGCTCCGGTTTTTGCGCGGCGGCCCGTTCTGCGGGCCGGATCCGCTCCGGTTTTTGCGCGGCGGCTCCGATCCGCTCCGGTTTTTGCACGGCGGCCCGTTCCGCGGGCTGGATCCGGTCCGGTTTTTGCGCGGCGGCCCCGATACGGTCCGGTTTTTGCGCGGCGGCCCGTTCTGCGGGCCGGATCCGCTCCGGTTTTTGCGCGGCGGCCCCGATCCGCTCCGGTTTTTGCGCGGCGGCCCGTTCCGCGGGCCGGATCCGCTCCGGTTTTTGCGCGGAGGCCACGATCCACTCCGGTTTTTGCGCGGCGGCCCGTTCCGCGGGCCGGATCCGATCCGGTTTTCGCGCGGTGGCTCCGATCCGGTCCGGTTTTTGCCCGGCGGCCCGTTCCGTGGGGCGCATCCAGTCCGGTTTTTGCGCCGCGGCCCGTTCCGCGGGCCGGATCCGCTCCGGTTTTTGCGCGGCGGCCCCGATACTGTCCGGTTTTTGCGCGGCGGCCCGTTCCGCGGGCCCCGATCCGATCCGGTTTTTGCGCGGCGGCCCTGATCCGCTCCGGTTTTTGCGCGGCGGCCCGTTCCGCGGGCCGGATCCGCTCCGGTTTTTGCGCGGCGGCCCCGATCCGCTCCGGTTTTTGCGCGGCGGCCCCGATCCGGTCCGATTTTTGCGCGGCGGCCCATTCCGCGGGCCGGATCCGATCCGGTTTTTGCGCGGCGGCCCCGATCCGCTCCGATTTTTGCGCGGCGGCCCGTTCCGCGGGCCGGATCCGCTCCGGTTTTTGCGCGGCAGCCCCGATCGGCTCCGGTTTTTGCGCGGTGGCCCGTTCCGCGGGCCGGATCCGCTCCGGTTTTTGCGCGGCGGCCCCGATACGGTCCGGTTTTTGCGCGGTGGCCCGTTCCGTGGGCCGGATCCGCTCCGGTTTTTGCGCGGCGGCCCCGATCCGCTCCGGTCTTTGAGCGGCGGCCCGTTCCGCGGGCTGGAGCCGCTCCGGTTTTTGCGCGGCGGCCCCGATCCGCTCCGGTTTTTGCGCGGCGGCCCGTTCCGCGGGCCGGATCCGCTCCAGTTTTTGCGCGGCGGCCCCGATCCGGTCCGGTTTTAGTGCGGCGGCCCGTTCCGCGGGCCGCATCCGCTCCGGTTTTTGCGCGGCGGCCCCGATCCGCTCCGGTTTTTGCGCGGCGGCCCGTTCCGCGGGCCGGATCCGGTCCGGTTTTTGCGCAGTTGCCCCGAGCCGGTCCGGTTTTTGCGCGGCGGCCCGTTCCGCGGGCCGGATCCGCTCCGGTTTTTGCGCGGCGGCCCCGATCCGGTCTGGTTTTTCCGCGGCGGCCCGTTCCGCGGGCTGGATCCGCTCCGGTTTTTGCGCGGTGGCCCGTTCCGCGGGCCGCATCCAGTCCGGTTTTTGCGCGGCGGCCCCATTCCTGTCCGGTTTTTGCGCGGCGGCCCGTTCCGCGGGCCGGATCTGCTCCGGTTTTTGCGCAGTTGCCCCGTGCCGCTCCGGTTTTTGCGCGGCGGCCCGTTCTGCGGGCCGGATCCGCTCCGGTTTTTGCGCGGCGGCTCCGATCCGCTCCGGTTTTTGCGCGGCGGCCCGTTCCGCGGGCTGGATCCGGTCCGGTTTTTGCGCGGCGTCCCCGATACGGTCCGGTTTTTGCGCGGCGGCCCGTTCTGCGGGCCGGATCCGCTCCAGTTTTTGCGCGGCGGCCCCGATCCGCTCCGGTTTTTGCGCGGCGGCCCGTTCCGCGGGCCGGATCCGCTCCGGTTTTTGCGCGGAGGCCACGATCCACTCCGGTTTTTGCGCGGCGGCCCGTTCCGCGGGCCGGATCCGATCCGGTTTTCGCGCGGTGGCTCCGATCCGGTCCGGTTTTTGCCCGGCGGCCCGTTCCGTGGGGCGCATCCAGTCCGGTTTTTGCGCCGCGGCCCGTTCCGCGGGCCGGATCCGCTCCGGTTTTTGCGCGGCGGCCCCGATACTGTCCGGTTTTTGCGCGGCGGCCCGTTCCGCGGGCCCCGATCCGATCCGGTTTTTGCGCGGCGGCCCTGATCCGCTCCGGTTTTTGCGCGGCGGCCCGTTCCGCGGGCCGGATCCGCTCCGGTTTTTGCGCGGCGGCCCCGATCCGCTCCGGTTTTTGCGCGGCGGCCCCGATCCGGTCCGATTTTTGCGCGGCGGCCCATTCCGCGGGCCGGATCCGCTCCGGTTTTTGCGCGGCGGCCCCGATCCGCTCCGATTTTTGCGCGGCGGCCCGTTCCGCGGGCCGGATCCGCTCCGGTTTTTGCGCGGCAGCCCCGATCGGCTCCGGTTTTTGCGCGGTGGCCCGTTCCGCGGGCCGGATCCGCTCCGGTTTTTGCGCGGCGGCCCCGATACGGTCCGGTTTTTGCGCGGTGGCCCGTTCCGTGGGCCGGATCCGCTCCGGTTTTTGCGCGGCGGCCCCGATCCGCTCCGGTCTTTGAGCGGCGGCCCGTTCCGCGGGCTGGAGCCGGTCCGGTTTTTGCGCGGCGGCCCCGATACGGTCCGGTTTTTGCGCGGCGGCCCGTTCCGCGGGCCGGATCCGCTCCAGTTTTTGCGCGGCGGCCCCGATCCGTTCCGGTTTTAGTGCGGCGGCCCGTTCCGCGGGCCGCATCCGCTCCGGTTTTTGCGCGGCGGCCCCGATCCGCTCCGGTTTTTGCGCGGCGGCCCGTTCCGCGGGCCGGATCCGGTCCGGTTTTTGCGCAGTTGCCCCGAGCCGGTCCGGTTTTTGCGCGGCGGCCCGTTCCGCGGGCCGGATCCGCTCCGCTTTTTGCGCGGCGGCCCCGATCCGGTCTGGTTTTTCCGCGGCGGCCCGTTCCGCGGGCTGGATCCGCTCCGGTTTTTGCGCGGTGGCCCGTTCCGCGGGCCGGATCCGCTCCGGTTTTTGCGCGGCGGCCCCGATACTGTCCGGTTTTTGCGCGGCGGCCCGTTCCGCGGGCCGGATCCGCTCCGGTTTTTGCGCGGCGTCCCCGATCCGCTCCGGTTTTTGCGCGGCGGCCCGTTCCGCAGGCCGAATCCGCTCCGGTTTTTGCGCGGTGGCCCCGATCCGCTCCGGTTTTTGTGCGGCAGCCCATTCCGCGGGCCGGAGCCGGTCCGGTTTTTGCGCGGCGGCCCCGAGCCTGTCCGGTTTTTGCGCGGCGGCCCGTTCCGCGGGCCGGATCCGCTCCGGTTTTTGCGCGGTGGCCCGTTCCGTGGGCCGGATCCGCTCCGGTTTTTGCGCGGCGGCCCCGATCCGCTCCGGTCTTTGAGCGGCGGCCCGTTCCGCGGGCTGGAGCCGGTCCGGTTTTTGCGCGGCGGCCCCGATCCTGTCCGGTTTTTGCGCCGCGGCCCGTTCCGCGGGCCGGATCCGCTCCGGTTTTTGCGCGGCGGCCCCGATCCGCTCCGGTTTTTGCGCGGCGGCCCGTTCCGCGGGCCGCATCCGCTCCGGTTTTTGCGCGGCGGCCCCGATCCGGTCCGATTTTTGCGCGGTGGCCCGTTCCGCGGGCCGGATCCGGTCCAGTTTTTGCACGGCGGCCCCGATCCTGTCCTGTTTTTGCGCGGCGGCCCGTTCCGCGGGCCGGATCTGCTCCGGTTTTTGCGCAGTTGCCCCGTGCCGCTCCGGTTTTTGCGCGGCGGCCCGTTCTGCGGGCCGGATCCGCTCCGGTTTTTGCGCGGCGGCCCCGATCCGCTCCGGTTTTTGCGCGGCGGCCCGTTCCGCGGGCTGGATCCGCTCCGGTTTTTGCGCGGCGGCCCCGATACGTCCGGTTTTTGCGCGGCAGCCCGTTCTGCGGGCCGGATCCGGTCCGGTTTTTGCGCGGCGGCCCCGATCCGCTCCGGTTTTTGCGCGGCGGCCCGTTCCGCGGGCCGGATCCGCTCCGGTTTTTGCGCGGAGGCCACGATCCACTCCGGTTTTTGTGCGGCGGCCCGTTCCGCGGGCCGGATCCGATCCGGTTTTCGCGCGGTGGCTCCGATCCGGTCCGGTTTTTGCGCGGCGGCCCGTTCCGTGGGGCGCATCCAGTCCGGTTTTTGCGCCGCGGCCCGTTCCGCGGGCCGGATCCGCTCCGGTTTTTGCGCGGCGGCCCCGATACTGTCCGGTTTTTGCGCGGCGGCCCCGATCCGGTCCGGTTTTTGCTCGGCGGTCCGTTCCGCGGGCCGGATCCGCTCCGGTTTTTGCACGGTGGCTCCTATCCGGTCCGGTTTTTGCGCGGCGGCCCGTTCCGCGGGCCGGATCCGCTCCGGTTTTTGCGCGGCGGCCCCGATCCGCTCCGGTTTTTGTGCGGCAGCCCGTTCCGCGGGCCAGAGCCGGTCCGGTTTTTGCGCGGCGGCCCCGATCCTGTCCGGTTTTTGCGCCGCGGCCCGTTCCGCGGGCCGGATCCGCTCCGGTTTTTGCGCGGCAGCCCCGATCCGCTCCGGTTTTTGCGCGGCGGCCCGTTCCGCGGGCCGGATCCGCTCCGGTTTTTGCGCGGCGGCCCCGATCCGCTCCGGTTTTTGCGCCGCGGCCCGTTCCGCGGGCCGCATCCGCTCCGGTTTTTGCGCGGCGGCCCCGAGCCGGTCCGGTTTTTGCGCGGCGGCCCGTTCCGCGGGCCGCATCCGCTCCGGTTTTTGCGCGGTGGCTCCGATCCGGTCCGGTTTTTGCGCGGCGGCCCGTTCCGCGGGCCGGATCCGGTCCGGTTTTTGCGCGGCGGCCCCGAGCCTGTCCGGTTTTTGCGAGGCGGCCCGTTCCGCGGGCCGGATCCGCTCCGGTTTTTGCGCGGCGGCCCCGAGCCGGTCCGGTTTTTGTGCCGCGGCCCGTTCCGCGGGCCGGATCCGCTCCGGTTTTTGCGCGGCGGCCCCGATCCGGTCCGATTTTTGCGCGGCGGCCCGTTCCGCGGGCCGGATCTGCTCCGGTTTTTGCGCGGCGGCCCCGATCCGCTCCGGTTTTTGCGCGGCGGCCCGTTCCGCGGGCCGGATCCGCTCCAGTTTTTGCGCGGCGGCCCCGATCCGTTCCGGTTTTAGTGCGGCGGCCCGTTCCGCGGGCCGCATCCGCTCCGGTTTTTGCGCGGCGGCCCCGATCCGCTCCGGTTTTTGCGCGGCGGCCCGTTCCGCGGGCCGGATCCGGTCCGGTTTTTGCGCAGTTGCCCCGAGCCGGTCCGGTTTTTGCGCGGCGGCCCGTTCCGCGGGCCGGATCCGCTCCGCTTTTTGCGCGGCGGCCCCGATCCGGTCTGGTTTTTCCGCGGCGGCCCGTTCCGCGGGCTGGATCCGCTCCGGTTTTTGCGCGGTGGCCCCTTCCGCGGGCCGCATCCAGTCCGGTTTTTGCGCGGCGGCCCCCTTCCTGTCCGGTTTTTGCGCGGCGGCCCGTTCCGCGGGCCGGATCCGCTCCGGTTTTTGCGCGGCGTCCCCGATCCGCTCCGGTTTTTGCGCGGCGGCCCGTTCCGCAGGCCAAATCCGCTCCGGTTTTTGCGCGGTGGCCCCGATCCGCTCCGGTTTTTGTGCGGCAGCCCATTCCGCGGGCCGGAGCCGGTCCGGTTTTTGCGCGGCGGCCCCGAGCCTGTCCGGTTTTTGCGCGGCGGCCCGTTCCGCGGGCTGGATCCGCTCCGGTTTTTGCGCGGCGGCCCCGAGCCGGTCCGGTTTTTGCGTGGCGGCCCGTTCCGCGGGCCGCATCCGCTCCGGTTTTTGCGCGGCGGCCCCGATACGGTCCGGTTTTTGCGCCGCGGCCCGTTCCGTGGGCCGCATCCGGTCCGGTTTTTGCGCGGCGGCCCCGATCCGCTCCGGTTTTTGCGCGGCGGCCCGTTCCGCGGGCCGGATCCGATCCGGTTTTTGCGCGGTGGCTCCGATCCGGTCCGATATTTGCGCGGCGGCCCGTTCCGCGGGCCGCATCCGCTCCGGTTTTTGCGCGGCGGCCCCGATCCTGTCCGATTTTTGCGCGGTGGCCCCTTCCGCGGGCCGGATCCGGTCCGGTTTTTGCACGGCGGCCCCGATCCGCTCCGGTTTTTGCGCGGCGGCCCGTTCCGCGGGCCGGATCTGCTCCGGTTTTTGCGCAGTTGCCCCGTGCCGCTCCGGTTTTTGCGCGGCGGCCCGTTCTGCGGGCCGGATCCGCTCCGGTTTTTGCGCGGCGGCCCCGATCCGCTCCGGTTTTTGCGCGGCGGCCCGTTCCGCGGGCTGGATCCGCTCCGGTTTTTGCGCGGCGGCCCCGATACGGTCCGGTTTTTGCGCGGCGGCCCGTTCTGCGGGCCGGATCCGGTCCGGTTTTTGCGCGGCGGCCCCGATCCGCTCCGGTTTTTGCGCGGCGGCCCGTTCCGCGGGCCGGATCCGCTCCGGTTTTTGCGCGGAGGCCACGATCCACTCCGGTTTTTGCGCGGCGGCCCGTTCCGCGGGCCGGATCCGATCCGGTTTTCGCGCGGTGGCTCCGATCCGGTCCGGTTTTTGCCCGGCGGCCCGTTCCGTGGGGCGCATCCAGTCCGGTTTTTGCGCCGCGGCCCGTTCCGCGGGCCGGATCCGCTCCGGTTTTTGCGCGGCGGCCCCGATACTGTCCGGTTTTTGCGCGGCGCCCCGTTCCGCGGGCCCCGATCCGATCCGGTTTTTGCGCGGCGGCCCTGATCCGCTCCGGTTTTTGCGCGGCGGCCCGTTCCGCGGGCCGGATCCGCTCCGGTTTTTGCGCGGCGGCCCCGATCCGCTCCGGTTTTTGCGCGGCGGCCCCGATCCGGTCCGATTTTTGCGCGGCGGCCCATTCCGCGGGCCGGATCCGATCCGGTTTTTGCGCGGCGGCCCCGATCCGCTCCGGTTTTTGCGCGGCGGCCCCGATACGGTCCGGTTTTTGCGCCGCGGCCCGTTCCGTGGGCTGCATCCGGTCCGGTTTTTGCGCGGCGGCCCCGATCCGCTCCGGTTTTTGCGCGGCGGCCCGTTCCGCGGGCCGGATCCGATCCGGTTTTTGCGCGGTGGCTCCGATCCGGTCCGATATTTGCGCGGCGGCCCGTTCCGCGGGCCGCATCCGCCCCGGTTTTTGCGCGGCGGCCCCGATCCGGTCCGATTTTTGCGCGGTGGCCCGTTCCGCGGGCCGGATCCGGTCCGCTTTTTGCACGGCGGCCCCGATCCGCTCCGGTTTTTGCGCGGCGGCCCGTTCCGCGGGCCGGATCTGCTCCGGTTTTTGCGCAGTTGCCCCGTGCCGCTCCGGTTTTTGCGCGGCGGCCCGTTCTGCGGGCCGGATCCGCTCCGGTTTTTGCGCGGCGGCTCCGATCCGCTCCGGTTTTTGCACGGCGGCCCGTTCCGCGGGCTGGATCCGGTCCGGTTTTTGCGCGGCGGCCCCGATACGGTCCGGTTTTTGCGCGGCGGCCCGTTCTGCGGGCCGGATCCGCTCCGGTTTTTGCGCGGCGGCCCCGATCCGCTCCGGTTTTTGCGCGGCGGCCCGTTCCGCGGGCCGGATCCGCTCCGGTTTTTGCGCGGAGGCCACGATCCACTCCGGTTTTTGCGCGGCGGCCCGTTCCGCGGGCCGGATCCGATCCGGTTTTCGCGCGGTGGCTCCGATCCGGTCCGGTTTTTGCCCGGCGGCCCGTTCCGTGGGGCGCATCCAGTCCGGTTTTTGCGCCGCGGCCCGTTCCGCGGGCCGGATCCGCTCCGGTTTTTGCGCGGCGGCCCCGATACTGTCCGGTTTTTGCGCGGCGGCCCGTTCCGCGGGCCCCGATCCGATCCGGTTTTTGCGCGGCGGCCCTGATCCGCTCCGGTTTTTGCGCGGCGGCCCGTTCCGCGGGCCGGATCCGCTCCGGTTTTTGCGCGGCGGCCCCGATCCGCTCCGGTTTTTGCGCGGCGGCCCCGATCCGGTCCGATTTTTGCGCGGCGGCCCATTCCGCGGGCCGGATCCGATCCGGTTTTTGCGCGGCGGCCCCGATCCGCTCCGATTTTTGCGCGGCGGCCCGTTCCGCGGGCCGGATCCGCTCCGGTTTTTGCGCGGCAGCCCCGATCGGCTCCGGTTTTTGCGCGGTGGCCCGTTCCGCGGGCCGGATCCGCTCCGGTTTTTGCGCGGCGGCCCCGATACGGTCCGGTTTTTGCGCGGTGGCCCGTTCCGTGGGCCGGATCCGCTCCGGTTTTTGCGCGGCGGCCCCGATCCGCTCCGGTCTTTGAGCGGCGGCCCGTTCCGCGGGCTGGAGCCGCTCCGGTTTTTGCGCGGCGGCCCCGATCCGCTCCGGTTTTTGCGCGGCGGCCCGTTCCGCGGGCCGGATCCGCTCCAGTTTTTGCGCGGCGGCCCCGATCCGGTCCGGTTTTAGTGCGGCGGCCCGTTCCGCGGGCCGCATCCGCTCCGGTTTTTGCGCGGCGGCCCCGATCCGCTCCGGTTTTTGCGCGGCGGCCCGTTCCGCGGGCCGGATCCGGTCCGGTTTTTGCGCAGTTGCCCCGAGCCGGTCCGGTTTTTGCGCGGCGGCCCGTTCCGCGGGCCGGATCCGCTCCGGTTTTTGCGCGGCGGCCCCGATCCGGTCTGGTTTTTCCGCGGCGGCCCGTTCCGCGGGCTGGATCCGCTCCGGTTTTTGCGCGGTGGCCCGTTCCGCGGGCCGCATCCAGTCCGGTTTTTGCGCGGCGGCCCCATTCCTGTCCGGTTTTTGCGCGGCGGCCCGTTCCGCGGGCCGGATCCGCTCCGGTTTTTGCGCGGCGTCCCCGATCCGCTCCGGTTTTTGCGCGGCGGCCCGTTCCGCAGGCCGAATCCGCTCCGGTTTTTGCGCGGTGGCCCCGATCCGCTCCGGTTTTTGTGCGGCAGCCCATTCCGCGGGCCGGAGCCGGTCCGGTTTTTGCGCGGCGGCCCCGAGCCTGTCCGGTTTTTGCGCGGCGGCCCGTTCCGCGGGCTGGATCCGCTCCGGTTTTTGCGCGGCGGCCCCGAGCCGGTCCGGTTTTTGCGTGGCGGCCCGTTCCGCGGCCCGGATCCGCTCCGGTTTTTGCGCGGCGGCCCCGATACGGTCCGGTTTTTGCGCCGCGGCCCGTTCCGTGGGCCGCATCCGGTCCGGTTTTTGCGCGGCGGCCCCGATCCGCTCCGGTTTTTGCGCGGCGGCCCGTTCCGCGGGCCGGATCCGATCCGGTTTTTGCGCGGTGGCTCCGATCCGGTCCGATATTTGCGCGGCGGCCCGTTCCGCGGGCCGCATCCGCTCCGGTTTTTGCGCGGCGGCCCCGATCCTGTCCGATTTTTGCGCGGTGGCCCGTTCCGCGGGCCGGATCCGGTCCGGTTTTTGCACGGCGGCCCCGATCCGCTCCGGTTTTTGCGCGGCGGCCCGTTCCGCGGGCCGGATCTGCTCCGGTTTTTGCGCAGTTGCCCCGTGCCGCTCCGGTTTTTGCGCGGCGGCCCGTTCTGCGGGCCGGATCCGCTCCGGTTTTTGCGCGGCGGCCCCGATCCGCTCCGGTTTTTGCGCGGCGGCCCGTTCCGCGGGCTGGATCCGCTCCGGTTTTTGCGCGGCGGCCCCGATACGGTCCGGTTTTTGCGCGGCGGCCCGTTCTGCGGGCCGGATCCGGTCCGGTTTTTGCGCGGCGGCCCCGATCCGCTCCGGTTTTTGCGCGGCGGCCCGTTCCGCGGGCCGGATCCGCTCCGGTTTTTGCGCGGAGGCCACGATCCACTCCGGTTTTTGCGCGGCGGCCCGTTCCGCGGGCCGGATCCGATCCGGTTTTCGCGCGGTGGCTCCGATCCGGTCCGGTTTTTGCCCGGCGGCCCGTTCCGTGGGGCGCATCCAGTCCGGTTTTTGCGCCGCGGCCCGTTCCGCGGGCCGGATCCGCTCCGGTTTTTGCGCGGCGGCCCCGATACTGTCCGGTTTTTGCGCGGCGCCCCGTTCCGCGGGCCCCGATCCGATCCGGTTTTTGCGCGGCGGACCTGATCCGCTCCGGTTTTTGCGCGGCGGCCCCGATCCGCTCCGGTTTTTGCGCGGCGGCTCCGATCCGGTCCGATTTTTGCGCGGCGGCCCATTCCGCGGGCCGGATCCGATCCGGTTTTTGCGCGGCGGCCCCGATCCGCTCCGGTTTTTGCGCGGCGGCCCGTTCCGCGGGCCGGATCCGCTCCAGTTTTTGCGCGGCGGCCCCGATCCGGTCCGGTTTTAGTGCGGCGGCCCGTTCCGCGGGCCGCATCCGCTCCGGTTTTTGCGCGGCGGCCCCGATCCGCTCCGGTTTTTGCGCGGCGGCCCGTTCCGCGGGCCGGATCCGGTCCGGTTTTTGCGCAGTTGCCCCGAGCCGGTCCGGTTTTTGCGCGGCGGCCCGTTCCGCGGGCCGGATCCGCTCCGGTTTTTGCGCGGCGGCCCCGATCCGGTCTGGTTTTTCCGCGGCGGCCCGTTCCGCGGGCTGGATCCGCTCCGGTTTTTGCGCGGTGGCCCGTTCCGCGGGCCGCATCCAGTCCGGTTTTTGCGCGGCGGCCCCATTCCTGTCCGGTTTTTGCGCGGCGGCCCGTTCCGCGGGCCGGATCCGCTCCGGTTTTTGCGCGGCGTCCCCGATCCGCTCCGGTTTTTGCGCGGCGGCCCGTTCCGCAGGCCGAATCCGCTCCGGTTTTTGCGCGGTGGCCCCGATCCGCTCCGGTTTTTGTGCGGCAGCCCATTCCGCGGGCCGGAGCCGGTCCGGTTTTTGCGCGGCGGCCCCGAGCCTGTCCGGTTTTTGCGCGGCGGCCCGTTCCGCGGGCTGGATCCGCTCCGGTTTTTGCGCGGCGGCCCCGAGCCGGTCCGGTTTTTGCGTGGCGGCCCGTTCCGCGGCCCGGATCCGCTCCGGTTTTTGCGCGGCGGCCCCGATACGGTCCGGTTTTTGCGCCGCGGCCCGTTCCGTGGGCCGCATCCGGTCCGGTTTTTGCGCGGCGGCCCCGATCCGCTCCGGTTTTTGCGCGGCGGCCCGTTCCGCGGGCCGGATCCGATCCGGTTTTTGCGCGGTGGCTCCGATCCGGTCCGATATTTGCGCGGCGGCCCGTTCCGCGGGCCGCATCCGCTCCGGTTTTTGCGCGGCGGCCCCGATCCTGTCCGATTTTTGCGCGGTGGCCCGTTCCGCGGGCCGGATCCGGTCCGGTTTTTGCACGGCGGCCCCGATCCGCTCCGGTTTTTGCGCGGCGGCCCGTTCCGCGGGCCGGATCTGCTCCGGTTTTTGCGCAGTTGCCCCGTGCCGCTCCGGTTTTTGCGCGGCGGCCCGTTCTGCGGGCCGGATCCGCTCCGGTTTTTGCGCGGCGGCCCCGATCCGCTCCGGTTTTTGCGCGGCGGCCCGTTCCGCGGGCTGGATCCGCTCCGGTTTTTGCGCGGCGGCCCCGATACGGTCCGGTTTTTGCGCGGCGGCCCGTTCTGCGGGCCGGATCCGGTCCGGTTTTTGCGCGGCGGCCCCGATCCGCTCCGGTTTTTGCGCGGCGGCCCGTTCCGCGGGCCGGATCCGCTCCGGTTTTTGCGCGGAGGCCACGATCCACTCCGGTTTTTGCGCGGCGGCCCGTTCCGCGGGCCGGATCCGATCCGGTTTTCGCGCGGTGGCTCCGATCCGGTCCGGTTTTTGCCCGGCGGCCCGTTCCGTGGGGCGCATCCAGTCCGGTTTTTGCGCCGCGGCCCGTTCCGCGGGCCGGATCCGCTCCGGTTTTTGCGCGGCGGCCCCGATACTGTCCGGTTTTTGCGCGGCGCCCCGTTCCGCGGGCCCCGATCCGATCCGGTTTTTGCGCGGCGGACCTGATCCGCTCCGGTTTTTGCGCGGCGGCCCCGATCCGCTCCGGTTTTTGCGCGGCGGCTCCGATCCGGTCCGATTTTTGCGCGGCGGCCCATTCCGCGGGCCGGATCCGATCCGGTTTTTGCGCGGCGGCCCCGATCCGCTCCGGTTTTTGCGCGGCGGCCCCGATACGGTCCGGTTTTTGCGCCGCGGCCCGTTCCGTGGGCTGCATCCGGTCCGGTTTTTGCGCGGCGGCCCCGATCCGCTCCGGTTTTTGCGCGGCGGCCCGTTCCGCGGGCCGGATCCGATCCGGTTTTTGCGCGGTGGCTCCGATCCGGTCCGATATTTGCGCGGCGGCCCGTTCCGCGGGCCGCATCCGCTCCGGTTTTTGCGCGGCGGCCCCGATCCGGTCCGATTTTTGCGCGGTGGCCCGTTCCGCGGGCCGGATCCGGTCCGGTTTTTGCACGGCGGCCCCGATCCGCTCCGGTTTTTGCGCGGCGGCCCGTTCCGCGGGCCGGATCTGCTCCGGTTTTTGCGCAGTTGCCCCGTGCCGCTCCGGTTTTTGCGCGGCGGCCCGTTCTGCGGGCCGGATCCGCTCCGGTTTTTGCGCGGCGGCTCCGATCCGGTCCGGTTTTTGCGCGGCGGCCCGTTCCGCGGGCTGGATCCGGTCCGGTTTTTGCGCGGCGGCCCCGATACGGTCCGGTTTTTGCGCGGCGGCCCGTTCTGCGGGCCGGATCCGCTCCGGTTTTTGCGCGGCGGCCCCGATCCGCTCCGGTTTTTGCGCGGCGGCCCGTTCCGCGGGCCGGATCCGCTCCGGTTTTTGCGCGGAGGCCACGATCCACTCCGGTTTTTGCGCGGCGGCCCGTTCCGCGGGCCGGATCCGATCCGGTTTTCGCGCGGTGGCTCCGATCCGGTCCGGTTTTTGCCCGGCGGCCCGTTCCGTGGGGCGCATCCAGTCCGGTTTTTGCGCCGCGGCCCGTTCCGCGGGCCGGATCCGCTCCGGTTTTTGCGCGGCGGCCCCGATACTGTCCGGTTTTTGCGCGGCGGCCCGTTCCGCGGGCCCCGATCCGATCCGGTTTTTGCGCGGCGGCCCTGATCCGCTCCGGTTTTTGCGCGGCGGCCCGTTCCGCGGGCCGGATCCGCTCCGGTTTTTGCGCGGCGGCCCCGATCCGCTCCGGTTTTTGCGCGGCGGCCCCGATCCGGTCCGATTTTTGCGCGGCGGCCCATTCCGCGGGCCGGATCCGATCCGGTTTTTGCGCGGCGGCCCCGATCCGCTCCGATTTTTGCGCGGCGGCCCGTTCCGCGGGCCGGATCCGCTCCGGTTTTTGCGCGGCAGCCCCGATCGGCTCCGGTTTTTGCGCGGTGGCCCGTTCCGCGGGCCGGATCCGCTCCGGTTTTTGCGCGGCGGCCCCGATACGGTCCGGTTTTTGCGCGGTGGCCCGTTCCGTGGGCCGGATCCGCTCCGGTTTTTGCGCGGCGGCCCCGATCCGCTCCGGTCTTTGAGCGGCGGCCCGTTCCGCGGGCTGGAGCCGGTCCGGTTTTTGCGCGGCGGCCCCGATCCTGTCCGGTTTTTGCGCCGCGGCCCGTTCCGCGGGCCGGATCCGCTCCGGTTTTTGCGCGGCGGCCCCGATCCGCTCCGGTTTTTGCGCGGCGGCCCGTTCCGCGGGCCGGATCCGCTCCGCTTTTTGCGCGGCGGCCCCGATACGGTCCGGTTTTTGCGCCGCGGCCCGTTCCGCGGGCCGGATCCGCTCCGGTTTTTGCGCGGCGGCCCCGATCCGGTCCAGTTTTTGCGCGGCGGCCCGTTCCGCGGGCCGCATCCGCTCCGGTTTTTACGCGGTGGCTCCGATCCGGTCCGGTTTTTGCGCGGCGGCCCGTTCCGCGGGCCGGATCCGCTCCGGTTTTTGCGCGGCGGCCCCGAGCCTGTCCGGTTTTTGCGAGGCGGCCCGTTCCGCGGGCCGGATCCGCTCCGGTTTTTGCGCGGCGGCCCCGATCCGCTCCGGTTTTTGTGCCGCGGCCCGTTCCGCGGGCTGGATCCGCTCCGGTTTTTGCGCGGCGGCCCCGATCCGGTCCGATTTTTGCGCGGCGGCCCGTTCCGCGGGCCGGATCTGCTCCGGTTTTTGCGCGGCGGCCCCGATCCGCTCCGGTTTTTGCGCGGCGGCCCGTTCCGCGGGCCGGATCCGCTCCAGTTATTGCGCGGCGGCCCCGATCCGGTCCGGTTTTAGCGCGGCGGCCCGTTCCGTGGGCCGCATCCGCTCCGGTTTTTGCGCGGCGGCCCCGATCCGCTCCGGTTTTTGCACGGCGGCCCGTTCCGCGGGCCGGATCCGGTCCGGTTTTTGCGCAGTTGCCCCGAGCCGGTCCGGTTTTTGCGCGGCGGCCCGTTCTGCGGGCCGGATCCGCTCCGCTTTTTGCGCGGCGGCCCCGATCCGGTCTGGTTTTTCCGCGGCGGCCCGTTCCGCGGGCTGGATCCGCTCCGGTTTTTGCGCGGCGGCCCCGATCCGCTCCGGTTTTTGCGCGGCGGCCCGTTCCGCGGGCCGGATCCGCTCCGGTTTTTGCGCGGCGGCCCCGATCCGCTCCGGTTTTTGCGCGGCGGCCCATTCCGCGGGCCGGATCCGCTCCGGTTTTTGCGCGGCAGCCCCGATCCAGTCCGGTTTTTGCCCGGCGGCCCGTTCCGCGGGACGGATCCACTCCGGTTTTTGCGCGGTGGCTCCGATCCGCTCCGGTTTTTGCCCGGCGGCCCGTTCCGTGGGCCGCATCCAGTCCGGTTTTTGCGCGGCGGCCCGTTCCGCGGGCCGGATCCGCTCCGGTTTTTGCGCGGCGGCCCCGAGCCGGTCCGGTTTTTGCGCGGCGGCCCGTTCCGCGGGCCGGATCCGGTCCGGTTTTTGCGCGGCGGCCCCGATCCGCTCCGGTTTTTGCGCGGCGGCCCGTTCCGCGGGCCGGATCCGCTCCGGTTTTTGCGCGGCGGTCCCGATCCGCTCCGGTTTTTGTGTGGCAGCCCGTTCCGCGGGCCGGAGCCGGTCCGGTTTTTGCGCGGGGGCCCCGATCCTGTCCGGTTTTTGCGCCGCGGCCCGTTCCGCGGGCCGGATCCGGTCCGGTTTTTGCGCGGCGGCCCCGATCCGCTCCGGTTTTTGCACGGCGGCCCGTTCCACGGGCCGGATCCGCTCCGGTTTTTGCGCGGCGGCCCCGATCCACTCCGGTTTTTGCGCCGCGGCCCGTTCCGCGGGCCGGATCCGCTCCGGCTTTTGCGCGGCGGCCCCGAGCCGGTCCGGTTTTTGCGCGGCGGCCCGTTCCGCGGGCCGCATCCGCTCCGGTTTTTGCGCGGTGGCTCCGATCCGGTCCGGTTTTTGCGCGGCGGCCCGTTCCGCGGGCCGGATCCGCTCCGGTTTTTGCGCGGCGGCCCCAAGCCGGTCCGGTTTTTGCGCGGCGGCCCCGATCCGCTCCGGTTTTTGTGCCGCGGCCCTTTCCGCGGGCCGGATCCGCTCCGGTTTTTGCGCGGCGGCCCCGATCCGCTCCGGTCTTTGCGCGGCGGCACGTTCTGCGGGCCGGATCTGCTCCGGTTTTTGCGCGGCGGACCCGATACGGTCCGGTTTTTGCGCGGCGGCCCGTTCTGCGGGCTGGAGCCGGTCCAGTTTTTGCGCGGCGGCCCCGATACAGTCCGGTTTTAGCGCGGCGGCCCGTTCCGCGGGCCGCATCCGCTCCGGTTTTTCCGCGGCGGCCCCAATCCGCTCCGGTTTTTGCGCGGCGGCCCGTTCCGCGGGCCGGATCCGGTCCGGTTTTTGCGCAGTTTCCCCGAGCCGGTCCGGTTTTTGCGCGGCGGCCCGTTCTGCGGGCCGGATCCGCTCCGCTTTTTGCGCGGCGGCCCCGATCCGGTCTGGTTTTTCCGCGGCGGCCCGTTCCGCGGGCTGGATCCGCTCCGGTTTTAGCGCGGCGGCCCCGAGCCGGTCCGGTTTTTGCGCGGCGGACCGTTCCGCGGGCCGGATCCGGTCCGGTTTTTGCGCGGCGGCCCCGATCCGCTCCGGTTTTTGCGCGGCGGCCCATTCCGCGGGCCGGATCCGCTCCGGTTTTTGCGCGGCAGCCCCGATCCGGTCCGGTTTTTGCGCGGCGGCCCGTTCCGCGGGCCGGATCCGCTCCGGTTTTTGCGCGGTGGCTCCGATCCGCTCCGGTTTTTGCCCGGCGGCCCCTTCCGTGGGCCGCATCCTGTCCGGTTTTTGCGCGGCGGCCCGTTCCGCGGGCCGGATCCGCTCCGGTTTTTGCGCGGCGGCCCCGAGCCGGTCCGGTTTTTGCGCGGCGGCCCGTTCCGCGGGCTGGATCCGCTCCGGTTTTTGCGCGGCGGCCCCGATCCGCTCCGGTTTTTGCGCGGCGGCCCGTTCTGCGGGCCGGATCCGCTCCGCTTTTTGCGCGGCGGCCCCGATCCGGTCTGGTTTTTCCGCGGCGGCCCGTTCTGCGGGCTGGATCCGCTCCGGTTTTTGCGCGGCGGCCCCGATCCGGTCCGGTTTTTGCGCGGCGGCCCGTTCCGCGGGCCGGATCCGCTCCGGTTTTTGCGCGGCGGCCCCGATCCGCTCCGGTTTTTGCGCGGCGGCCCATTCCGCGGGCCGGATCCGCTCCGGTTTTTGCGCGGCAGCCCCGATCCGGTCCGGTTTTTGCGCGGCGGCCCGTTCCGCGGGACGGATCCGCTCCGGTTTTTGCGCGGTGGCTCCGATCCGCTCCGGTTTTTGCCCGGCGGCCCGTTCCGTGGGCCGCATCCAGTCCGGTTTTTGCGCGGCGGCCCGTTCCGCGGGCCGGATCCGCTCCGGTTTTTGCGCGGCGGCCCCGAGCCGGTCCGGTTTTTGCGCGGCGGCCCGTTCCGCGGGCCGGATCCGGTCCGGTTTTTGCGCGGCGGCCCCGATCCGCTCCGGTTTTTGCGCGGCGGCCCGTTCCGCGGGCCGGATCCGCTCCGGTTTTTGCGCGGCGGTCCCGATCCGCTCCGGTTTTTGTGTGGCAGCCCGTTCCGCGGGCCGGAGCCGGTCCGGTTTTTGCGCGGCGGCCCCGAGCCGGTCCGGTTTTTGCGCCGCGGCCCGTTCCGCGGGCCGGATCCGCTCCGGTTTTTGCGCGGCGGCCCCGATCCGCTCCGGTTTTTGCGCGGCGGCCCGTTCCACGGGCCGGATCCGCTCCGGTTTTTGCGCGGCGGCCCCGATACGGTCCGGTTTTTGCGCCGCGGCCCGTTCCGCGGGCCGGATCCGCTCCGGCTTTTGCGCGGCGGCCCCGAGCCGGTCCGGTTTTTGCGCGGCGGCCCGTTCCGCGGGCCGCATCCGCTCCGGTTTTTGCGCGGTGGCTCCGATCCGGTCCGGTTTTTGCGCGGCGGCCCGTTCCGCGGGCCGGATCTGCTCCGGTTTTTGCGCGGCGGCCCCGAGCCGGTCCGGTTTTTGCGCGGCGGCCCGTTCCGCGGGCCGGATCCGCTCCGGTTTTTGCGCGGCGGCCCCGATCCGCTCCGGTTTTTGTGCCGCGGCCCTTTCCGCGGGCCGGATCCGCTCCGGTTTTTGCGCGGCGGCCCCGATCCGCTCCGGTCTTTGCGCGGCGGCCCGTTCTGCGGGCCGGATCTGCTCCGGTTTTTGCGCGGCGGCCCCGATCCGCTCCGGTTTTTGCGCGGCGGCCCGTTCCGCGGGCCGGAGCCGGTCCAGTTTTTGCGCGGCGGCCCCGATACAGTCCGGTTTTAGCGCGGCGGCCCGTTCCGCGGGCCGCATCCGCTCCGGTTTTTGCGCGGCGGCCCCGAGCCTGTCCGGTTTTTGCGCGGCGGCCCGTTCCGCGGGCCGGATCCGGTCCGGTTTTTGCGCAGTTTCCCCGAGCCGGTCCGGTTTTTGCGCGGCGGCCCGTTCTGCGGGCCGGATCCGCTCCGCTTTTTGCGCGGCGGCCCCGATCCGGTCTGGTTTTTCCGCGGCGGCCCGTTCCGCGGGCTGGATCCGCTCCGGTTTTTGCGCGGCGGCCCCGATCCGCTCCGGTTTTTGTGCGGCGGACCGTTCCGCGGGCCGGATCCGGTCCGGTTTTTGCGCGGCGGCCCCGATCCGCTCCGGTTTTTGCGCGGCGGCCCATTCCGCGGGCCGGATCCGCTCCGGTTTTTGCGCGGCAGCCCCGATCCGGTCCGGTTTTTGCGCGGCGGCCCGTTCCGCGGGCCGGATCCTTTCCGGTTTTTGCGCGGTGGCTCCGATCCGCTCCGGTTTTTGCCCGGCGGCCCGTTCCGTGGGCCGCATCCAGTCCGGTTTTTGCGCGGCGGCCCGTTCCGCGGGCCGGATCCGCTCCGGTTTTTGCGCGGCGGCCCCGAGCCGGTCCGGTTTTTGCGCGGCGGCCCGTTCCGCGGGCTGGATCCGCTCCGGTTTTTGCGCGGCGGCCCCGATCCGCTCCGGTTTTTGCGCGGCGGCCCCTTCCGCGGGCCGGAGCCGGTCCGGTTTTTGCGCGGCGGCCCCGATCCTGTCCGGTTTTTGCGCGGCGGCCCGTTCCGCGGGCCGCATCCGCTCCGGTTTTTGCGCGGCGGCCCCGAGCCTGTCCGGTTTTTGCGCGGCGGCCCGTTCCGCGGGCCGGATCCGCTCCGGTTTTTGCGCGGCGGCCCCGATCCGCTCCGGTTTTTGCGCGGCGGCCCATTCCGCGGGCCGGATCCGCTCCGGTTTTTGCGCGGCGGCCCCGAGCCGGTCCGGTTTTTGCGCGGCGGCCCGTTCCGCGGGCCGGATCCGGTCCGGTTTTTGCGCGGCGGCCCCGAGCCTGTCCGGTTTTTGCGCGGCGGCCGTTCCGCGGGCCGGATCCGCTCCGGTTTTTGCGCGGTGGCCCCGATCCGCTCCGGTTTTTGCGCGGCCGCCCTTTCCGCGGGCCGGATCCGGTCCGGTTTTTGCGCGGCGGCCCCGAGCCGGTCCGATTTTTGCACGGCGGCCCGTTCCGCGGGCCGGAGCTGGTCCGGTTTTTGCGCGGCGGCCCCGATCCTGTCCGGTTTTTGCGCCGCGGCCCGTTCCGCGGGCTGGATCTGCTCTGGTTTTTGCGCGGCGGCCCCGATCCGGACAGGTTTTTGCACGGCGGCCCATTCCGCGGGCCGGATCCGGTCCGGTTTTTGCGCAGTTGCCCCAAGCCGGTCCGGTTTTTGCGCGGCGGCCCATTCTGCGGGCCGGATCCGCTCCGCTTTTTGCGCGGCGGCCCCGATCCGCTCCGGTTTTTCCGCGGCGGGCCGTTCCGCGGGCTGGATCCGCTCCGGTTTTTGCGCGGCGGCCCCGATACGGTCCGGTTTTTGCGCGGCGGCCCGTTCTGCGGGCCGGATCCGCTCCGGTTTTTGCGCGGCGGCCCAGATCCGCTCCGGTTTTTGGGCGACGGCCCATTCCGCGGGCCGGATCCGCTCCGGTTTTTGCGCGGCGGCCCCGATCCGGTCCGGTTTTTGCGCGGCGGCCCGTTCCGTGGGCCGCATACAGTCCGGTTTTTGCGCCGCGGCCCGTTCCGCGGGCCGGATCCGCTCCGGTTTTTGGGCGACGGCCCATTCCGCGGGCCGGATCCGCTCCGGTTTTTGCGCGGTGGCTCCGATCCGCTCCGGTTTTTGCCCGGCGGCCCGTTCCGTGGGCCGCATCCAGTCCGGTTTTTGCGCCGCGGCCCGTTCCGCGGGCCGGATCCGCTCCGGTTTTTGCGCGGCGGCCCCGAGCCGGTCCGGTTTTTGCGCGGCGGCCCGTTCCGCGGGCCGGATCCGCTCCGGTTTTTGCGCGGCGGCCACGATCCGGTCCGGTTTTTGCGCGGCGGCCCGTTCCGCGGGCTGGAGCCGGTCCGGTTTTTGCGCGGCGGCCCCGATCCTGTCCGGTTTTTGCGCCGCGGCTCGTTCCGCGGGCCGGATCCGCTCCGGTTTTTGCGCGGCGGCCCCGATCCCGTACGGTTTTTACGCGGCGGCCCGTTCCGCGGGCCGGATCCGCTCCGGTTTTTGCGCGGCGGCCCCGAGCCGGTCCGGTTTTTGCGCGGCGGCCCGTTCCGCGGGCCGGATCCGGTCCGGTTTTTGCGCGGCGGCCCCGAGCCGGTCCGGTTTTTGTGCCGCCGCCCTTTCCGCGGGCCGGATCCGGTCCGGTTTTTGCGCGGCGGCCCCGATCCGGTCCGATTTTTGCGCGGCGGCCCGTTCCGCGGGCCGGAGCCGGTCCGGTTTTTGCGCGGCGGCCCCGATCCGCTCCGGTTTTTGCGCCGCGGCCCGTTCCGCGGGCTGGATCTGCTCCGGTTTTTTCGCGGCGGCCCCGATCCTGTCCGGTTTTTGCGCGGCGGCCCGTTCCGCGGGCCGGATCCGCTCCGGTTTTTGCGCGGCGGCCCCGATCCGGTCCGGTTTTTGCGCGGCGGCCCGTTCCGCGGGCCGCATCCGCTCCGGTTTTTGCGCGGCGGCCCCGATCCGCTCCGGTTTTTGCGCGGCGGCCCGTTCCGCGGGCCGGATCCGCTCCGGTTTATGCGCAGTTGCCCCGAGCCGGTCCGGTTTTTGCACGGCGGCCCGTTCTGCGGGCCGGATCCGCTCCGCTTTTTGCGCGGCGGCCCCGATCCGGTCTGGTTTTTGCGCGGTGGCCCGTTCCGCGGGCTGGATCCGCTCCGGTTTTTGCGCGGCGGCCCCGATCCGGTCCGGTTTTTGCGCGGCGGCCCGTTCCGCGGGCCGGATCCGCTCCGGTTTTTGCGCGGTGGCTCCGATCCGGTCCGGTTTTTGCGTGGCGGCCCGTTCCGCGGGCCGGATCCGCTCCGGTTTTTGCGCGGTGGCTCCGATCCGGTCCGGTTTTTGCCCGGCGGCCTGTTCTGTGGGCCGCATCCAGTCCGGTTTTTGCGCCGCGGCCCGTTCCGCGGGCCGGATCCGCTCCGGTTTTTGCACGGCGGCCCCATTCCTGTCCGGGTTTTGCGCGGCGGCCCGTTCCGCGGGCCGGATCCGGTCCGGTTTTTGCGCGGCGTCCCCGATCCGCTCCGGTTTTTTTGCGGCAGCCCGTTCCGCGGGCCGGATCCGCTCCGGTTTTTGCGCGGCGGCCCCGATACGGTCCGGTTTTTGTGCGGCAGCCCGTTCCGCGGGCCGGAGCCGGTCCGGTTTTTGCGCGGCGGCCCCGAGCCTGTCCGGTTTTTGCGCGGCGGCCCGTTCCGCGGGCTGGATCTGCTCCGGTTTTTGCGCGGCGGCCCCGATCCGGTCCGGTTTTTGCGCGGCGGCCCGTTCCGCTGGCCGCATCCGCTCCGGTTTTTGCGCGGCGGCCCCGAGCCGGTCCGGTTTTTGCGCGGCGGCCCGTTCCGCGGGCCGGATCCGCTCCGGTTTTTGCGCGGCGGCACCGAGCCGGTCCGGGTTTTGCGCGGCGGCCCGTTCCGTGGGCCGGATCCGGTCCGGTTTTTGCGCGGCGGCCCCGAGCCGGTCCGGTTTTTGCGCGGCGGCCCGTTCAGCGGGCCGGATCTGCTCCGGTTTTTGCGCGGCGGCCCCGATCCGGTCCGGTTTTTGCGCGGCGGCCCCGATCCGCTCCGATTTTTGCGCGGCGGCCCGTTCCGCGGGCCGCATCCGCTCCGGTTTTTGCGCGGCGGCCCCGAGCTGGTCCGGTTTTTGCGCGGTGGCCCGTTCCGCGGGCCGGATCCGCTCCGGTTTTTGCGCGGCGGCCCCGATCCCGTACGGTTTTTGTGCGGCAGCCCGTTCCGCGGGCCGGAGCCGGTCCGGTTTTTGCGCGGCGGCCCCGATCCTGTCCGGTTTTTGCGCGGCGGCCCGTTCCGCGGGCCGGATCCGCTCCGGTTTTTGCGCGGCGGCCCCGATCCGGTCCGGTTTTTGCGCGGTGGCCCGTTCCGCGGGCCGGATCCGCTCCGGTTTTTGCGCGGTGGCTCCGATCCGGTCCGGTTTTTGCCCGGCGGACCGTTCCGTGGGCCGCATCCAGTCCGGTTTTTGCGCCGCGGCCCGTTCCGCGGGCCGGATCCAGTCCGGTTTTTGCGCGGCGGCCCCGATCCTGTCCGGTTTTTGCGCGGCGGCCCGTTCCGCGGGCCGGATCCGCTCCGGTTTTTGCGCGGCGGCCCCGATCCGCTCCGGTTTTTGCGCGGCGGCCCGTTCCGCGGGCCGGATCCGCTCCGGTTTTTGCGCGGCGGTCCCGATCCGCTCCGGTTTTTGTGTGGCAGCCCGTTCCGCGGGCCGGAGCCGGTCCGGTTTTTGCGCGGCGGCCCCGAGCCGGTCCGGTTTTTGCGCCGCGGCCCGTTCCGCGGGCCGGATCCGCTCCGGTTTTTGCGCGGCGGCCCCGATCCGCTCCGGTTTTTGCGCGGCGGCCCGTTCCACGGGCCGGATCCGCTCCGGTTTTTGCGCGGCGGCCCCGATACGGTCCGGTTTTTGCGCCGCGGCCCGTTCCGCGGGCCGGATCCGCTCCGGCTTTTGCGCGGCGGCCCCGAGCCGGTCCGGTTTTTGCGCGGCGGCCCGTTCCGCGGGCCGCATCCGCTCCGGTTTTTGCGCGGTGGCTCCGATCCGGTCCGGTTTTTGCGCGGCGGCCCGTTCCGCGGGCCGGATCTGCTCCGGTTTTTGCGCGGCGGCCCCGAGCCGGTCCGGTTTTTGCGCGGCGGCCCGTTCCGCGGGCCGGATCCGCTCCGGTTTTTGCGCGGCGGCCCCGATCCGCTCCGGTTTTTGTGCCGCGGCCCTTTCCGCGGGCCGGATCCGCTCCGGTTTTTGCGCGGCGGCCCCGATCCGCTCCGGTCTTTGCGCGGCGGCCCGTTCTGCGGGCCGGATCTGCTCCGGTTTTTGCGCGGCGGCCCCGATCCGCTCCGGTTTTTGCGCGGCGGCCCGTTCCGCGGGCCGGAGCCGGTCCAGTTTTTGCGCGGCGGCCCCGATACAGTCCGGTTTTAGCGCGGCGGCCCGTTCCGCGGGCCGCATCCGCTCCGGTTTTTGCGCGGCGGCCCCGAGCCTGTCCGGTTTTTGCGCGGCGGCCCGTTCCGCGGGCCGGATCCGGTCCGGTTTTTGCGCAGTTTCCCCGAGCCGGTCCGGTTTTTGCGCGGCGGCCCGTTCTGCGGGCCGGATCCGCTCCGCTTTTTGCGCGGCGGCCCCGATCCGGTCTGGTTTTTCCGCGGCGGCCCGTTCCGCGGGCTGGATCCGCTCCGGTTTTTGCGCGGCGGCCCCGATCCGCTCCGGTTTTTGTGCGGCGGACCGTTCCGCGGGCCGGATCCGGTCCGGTTTTTGCGCGGCGGCCCCGATCCGCTCCGGTTTTTGCGCGGCGGCCCATTCCGCGGGCCGGATCCGCTCCGGTTTTTGCGCGGCAGCCCCGATCCGGTCCGGTTTTTGCGCGGCGGCCCGTTCCGCGGGCCGGATCCTTTCCGGTTTTTGCGCGGTGGCTCCGATCCGCTCCGGTTTTTGCCCGGCGGCCCGTTCCGTGGGCCGCATCCAGTCCGGTTTTTGCGCGGCGGCCCGTTCCGCGGGCCGGATCCGCTCCGGTTTTTGCGCGGCGGCCCCGAGCCGGTCCGGTTTTTGCGCGGCGGCCCGTTCCGCGGGCTGGATCCGCTCCGGTTTTTGCGCGGCGGCCCCGATCCGCTCCGGTTTTTGCGCGGCGGCCCCTTCCGCGGGCCGGAGCCGGTCCGGTTTTTGCGCGGCGGCCCCGATCCTGTCCGGTTTTTGCGCGGCGGCCCGTTCCGCGGGCCGCATCCGCTCCGGTTTTTGCGCGGCGGCCCCGAGCCTGTCCGGTTTTTGCGCGGCGGCCCGTTCCGCGGGCCGGATCCGCTCCGGTTTTTGCGCGGCGGCCCCGATCCGCTCCGGTTTTTGCGCGGCGGCCCATTCCGCGGGCCGGATCCGCTCCGGTTTTTGCGCGGCGGCCCCGAGCCGGTCCGGTTTTTGCGCGGCGGCCCGTTCCGCGGGCCGGATCCGGTCCGGTTTTTGCGCGGCGGCCCCGAGCCTGTCCGGTTTTTGCGCGGCGGCCGTTCCGCGGGCCGGATCCGCTCCGGTTTTTGCGCGGTGGCCCCGATCCGCTCCGGTTTTTGCGCGGCCGCCCTTTCCGCGGGCCGGATCCGGTCCGGTTTTTGCGCGGCGGCCCCGAGCCGGTCCGATTTTTGCACGGCGGCCCGTTCCGCGGGCCGGAGCTGGTCCGGTTTTTGCGCGGCGGCCCCGATCCTGTCCGGTTTTTGCGCCGCGGCCCGTTCCGCGGGCTGGATCTGCTCTGGTTTTTGCGCGGCGGCCCCGATCCGGACAGGTTTTTGCACGGCGGCCCATTCCGCGGGCCGGATCCGGTCCGGTTTTTGCGCAGTTGCCCCAAGCCGGTCCGGTTTTTGCGCGGCGGCCCATTCTGCGGGCCGGATCCGCTCCGCTTTTTGCGCGGCGGCCCCGATCCGCTCCGGTTTTTCCGCGGCGGGCCGTTCCGCGGGCTGGATCCGCTCCGGTTTTTGCGCGGCGGCCCCGATACGGTCCGGTTTTTGCGCGGCGGCCCGTTCTGCGGGCCGGATCCGCTCCGGTTTTTGCGCGGCGGCCCAGATCCGCTCCGGTTTTTGGGCGACGGCCCATTCCGCGGGCCGGATCCGCTCCGGTTTTTGCGCGGCGGCCCCGATCCGGTCCGGTTTTTGCGCGGCGGCCCGTTCCGTGGGCCGCATACAGTCCGGTTTTTGCGCCGCGGCCCGTTCCGCGGGCCGGATCCGCTCCGGTTTTTGGGCGACGGCCCATTCCGCGGGCCGGATCCGCTCCGGTTTTTGCGCGGTGGCTCCGATCCGCTCCGGTTTTTGCCCGGCGGCCCGTTCCGTGGGCCGCATCCAGTCCGGTTTTTGCGCCGCGGCCCGTTCCGCGGGCCGGATCCGCTCCGGTTTTTGCGCGGCGGCCCCGAGCCGGTCCGGTTTTTGCGCGGCGGCCCGTTCCGCGGGCCGGATCCGCTCCGGTTTTTGCGCGGCGGCCACGATCCGGTCCGGTTTTTGCGCGGCGGCCCGTTCCGCGGGCCGGAGCCGGTCCGGTTTTTGCGCGGCGGCCCCGATCCTGTCCGGTTTTTGCGCCGCGGCTCGTTCCGCGGGCCGGATCCGCTCCGGTTTTTGCGCGGCGGCCCCGATCCCGTACGGTTTTTACGCGGCGGCCCGTTCCGCGGGCCGGATCCGCTCCGGTTTTTGCGCGGCGGCCCCGAGCCGGTCCGGTTTTTGCGCGGCGGCCCGTTCCGCGGGCCGGATCCGGTCCGGTTTTTGCGCGGCGGCCCCGAGCCGGTCCGGTTTTTGTGCCGCCGCCCTTTCCGCGGGCCGGATCCGGTCCGGTTTTTGCGCGGCGGCCCCGATCCGGTCCGATTTTTGCGCGGCGGCCCGTTCCGCGGGCCGGAGCCGGTCCGGTTTTTGCGCGGCGGCCCCGATCCGCTCCGGTTTTTGCGCCGCGGCCCGTTCCGCGGGCTGGATCTGCTCCGGTTTTTTCGCGGCGGCCCCGATCCTGTCCGGTTTTTGCGCGGCGGCCCGTTCCGCGGGCCGGATCCGCTCCGGTTTTTGCGCGGCGGCCCCGATCCGGTCCGGTTTTTGCGCGGCGGCCCGTTCCGCGGGCCGCATCCGCTCCGGTTTTTGCGCGGCGGCCCCGATCCGCTCCGGTTTTTGCGCGGCGGCCCGTTCCGTGGGGCCGGATCCGCTCCGGTTTATGCGCAGTTGCCCCGAGCCGGTCCGGTTTTTGCACGGCGGCCCGTTCTGCGGGCCGGATCCGCTCCGCTTTTTGCGCGGCGGCCCCGATCCGGTCTGGTTTTTGCGCGGTGGCCCGTTCCGCGGGCTGGATCCGCTCCGGTTTTTGCGCGGCGGCCCCGATCCGGTCCGGTTTTTGCGCGGCGGCCCGTTCCGCGGGCCGGATCCGCTCCGGTTTTTGCGCGGTGGCTCCGATCCGGTCCGGTTTTTGCGTGGCGGCCCGTTCCGCGGGCCGGATCCGCTCCGGTTTTTGCGCGGTGGCTCCGATCCGGTCCGGTTTTTGCCCGGCGGCCTGTTCTGTGGGCCGCATCCAGTCCGGTTTTTGCGCCGCGGCCCGTTCCGCGGGCCGGATCCGCTCCGGTTTTTGCACGGCGGCCCCATTCCTGTCCGGGTTTTGCGCGGCGGCCCGTTCCGCGGGCCGGATCCGGTCCGGTTTTTGCGCGGCGTCCCCGATCCGCTCCGGTTTTTTTGCGGCAGCCCGTTCCGCGGGCCGGATCCGCTCCGGTTTTTGCGCGGCGGCCCCGATACGGTCCGGTTTTTGTGCGGCAGCCCGTTCCGCGGGCCGGAGCCGGTCCGGTTTTTGCGCGGCGGCCCCGAGCCTGTCCGGTTTTTGCGCGGCGGCCCGTTCCGCGGGCTGGATCTGCTCCGGTTTTTGCGCGGCGGCCCCGATCCGGTCCGGTTTTTGCGCGGCGGCCCGTTCCGCTGGCCGCATCCGCTCCGGTTTTTGCGCGGCGGCCCCGAGCCGGTCCGGTTTTTGCGCGGCGGCCCGTTCCGCGGGCCGGATCCGCTCCGGTTTTTGCGCGGCGGCACCGAGCCGGTCCGGGTTTTGCGCGGCGGCCCGTTCCGTGGGCCGGATCCGGTCCGGTTTTTGCGCGGCGGCCCCGAGCCGGTCCGGTTTTTGCGCGGCGGCCCGTTCAGCGGGCCGGATCTGCTCCGGTTTTTGCGCGGCGGCCCCGATCCGGTCCGGTTTTTGCGCGGCGGCCCCGATCCGCTCCGATTTTTGCGCGGCGGCCCGTTCCGCGGGCCGCATCCGCTCCGGTTTTTGCGCGGCGGCCCCGAGCTGGTCCGGTTTTTGCGCGGTGGCCCGTTCCGCGGGCCGGATCCGCTCCGGTTTTTGCGCGGCGGCCCCGATCCCGTACGGTTTTTGTGCGGCAGCCCGTTCCGCGGGCCGGAGCCGGTCCGGTTTTTGCGCGGCGGCCCCGATCCTGTCCGGTTTTTGCGCGGCGGCCCGTTCCGCGGGCCGGATCCGCTCCGGTTTTTGCGCGGCGGCCCCGATCCGGTCCGGTTTTTGCGCGGTGGCCCGTTCCGCGGGCCGGATCCGCTCCGGTTTTTGCGCGGTGGCTCCGATCCGGTCCGGTTTTTGCCCGGCGGACCGTTCCGTGGGCCGCATCCAGTCCGGTTTTTGCGCCGCGGCCCGTTCCGCGGGCCGGATCCAGTCCGGTTTTTGCGCGGCGGCCCCGATCCTGTCCGGTTTTTGCGCGGCGGCCCGTTCCGCGGGCCGGATCCGCTCCGGTTTTTGCGCGGCGGCCCCGAGCTGGTCCGGTTTTTGCGCGGCGGCCCGTTCCGCGGGCCGGATCCGCTCCGCTTTTTGCGCGGCGGCCCCGATCCGCTCCGGTTTTTGCGCCGCGGCCCGTTCCGCGGTCTGGATCCGCTCCGGTTTTTGCGCGGCGGCCACGATCCGCTCCGGTTTTTGCGTGGCGGCCCGTTCCGCGGGCCGGATCCGCTCCGGTTTTTGCGCGGCGGCCCCGATCCGGTCCGGTTTTTGTGCGGCGGCCCGTTCCGCGGGCCGGATCCGGTCCGGTTTTTGCGCGGCGGCCCCGAGCCGGTCCGGTTTTTGTGCCGCGGCCCGTTCCGCGGGCCGGATCCGCTCCGGTTTTTGCGCGGTGGCTCCGATCCGCTCCGGTTTTTGCGCGGTGGCCCGTTCCGCGGGCCGCATCCAGTCCGGTTTTTGCGCGGCGGCCCCGATACGGTCCGGTTTTTGCGCCGCGGCCCATTCCGCGGGCCGGATCCGCTCCGGTTTTTGCGCGGCGGCCCCGAGCCGCTCCGGTTTTTGCGCGGCGGCCCGTTCCGCGGGCCGGATCCGCTCCGGTTTTTGCGCGGTGGCTCCTATCCGGTCCGGTTTTTGCGCGGCGGCCCGTTCCGCGGGCCGGAGCTGGTCCGGTTTTTGCGCGGCGGCCCCGATCCTGTCCGGTTTTTGCGCCGCGGCCCGTTCCGCGGGCCGGATCTGCTCTGGTTTTTGCGCGGCGGCCCCGATCCGGACCGGTTTTTGCGCGGCGGCCCATTCCGCGGGCCGGATCCGCTCCGGTTTTTGCGCAGTTGCCCCAAGCCGGTCCGGTTTTTGCGCGGCGGCCCATTCTGCGGGCCGGATCCCCTCCGCTTTTTGCGCGGCGGCCCCGATACGGTCCGGTTTTTCCGCGGCGGGCCGTTCCGCGGGCTGGATCCGCTCCGGTTTTTGCGCGGCGGCCCCGATCCGGTCCGGTTTTTGCGCGGCGGCCCGTTCTGCGGGCCGGATCCGCTCCGGTTTTTGCGCGGCGGCCCCGATACCGTACGGTTTTTGCGCGGCGGCCCGTTCCGCGGGCCGGATCCGCTCCGGTTTTTGCGCGGCGGCCCCGAGCCGGTCCGGTTTTTGCGCGGCGGCCCGTTCCGCGGGCCGGATCCGCTCCGGTTTTTGCGCGGCGGCCCCGAGCCGGTCCGGTTTTTGTGCCGCCGCCCTTTCCGCGGGCCGGATCCGCTCCGGTTTTTGCGCGGCGGCCCCGATCCGCTCCGATTTTTGCGCGGCGGCCCGTTCCGCGGGCCGGAGCCGGTCCGGTTTTTGCGCGGCGGCCCCGATCCTGTCCGGTTTTTGCGCCGCGGCCCGTTCCGCGGGCCGGATCCGCTCCGGTTTATGCGCAGTTGCCCCGAGCCGGTCCGGTTTTTGCGTGGCGGCCCGTTCCGCGGGCCGGATCCGCTCCGGTTTTTGCGCGGTGGCTCCGATCCGGTCCGGTTTTTGCCCGGCGGCCTGTTCTGTGGGCCGCATCCAGTCCGGTTTTTGCGCGGCGGCCCGTTCCGCGGGCCGGATCCGCTCCGGTTTTTGCACGGCGGCCCCATTCCTGTCCGGGTTTTGCGCGGCGGCCCGTTCCGCGGGCCGGATCCGCTCCGGTTTTTGCGCGGCGTCCCCGATCCGCTCCGGTTTTTTTGCGGCAGCCCGTTCCGCGGGCCGGATCCGCTCCGGTTTTTGCGCGGCGGCCCCGATACGGTCCGGTTTTTGTGCGGCAGCCCGTTCCGCGGGCCGGAGCCGGTCCGGTTTTTGCGCGGCGGCCCCGAGCCTGTCCGGTTTTTGCGCGGCGGCCCGTTCCGCGGGCTGGATCTGCTCCGGTTTTTGCGCGGCGGCCCCGATCCGGTCCGGTTTTTGCGCGGCGGCCCGTTCCGCTGGCCGCATCCGCTCCGGTTTTTGCGCGGCGGCCCCGAGCCGGTCCGGTTTTTGCGCGGCGGCCCGTTCCGCGGGCCGGATCCGCTCCGGTTTTTGCGCGGCGGCACCGAGCCGGTCCGGGTTTTGCGCGGCGGCCCGTTCCGTGGGCCGGATCCGGTCCGGTTTTTGCGCGGCGGCCCCGAGCCGGTCCGGTTTTTGCGCGGCGGCCCGTTCAGCGGGCCGGATCTGCTCCGGTTTTTGCGCGGCGGCCCCGATCCGGTCCGGTTTTTGCGCGGCGGCCCCGATCCGCTCCGATTTTTGCGCGGCGGCCCGTTCCGCGGGCCGCATCCGCTCCGGTTTTTGCGCGGCGGCCCCGAGCTGGTCCGGTTTTTGCGCGGTGGCCCGTTCCGCGGGCCGGATCCGGTCCGGTTTTTGCGCGGCGGCCCCGATCCCGTACGGTTTTTGTGCGGCAGCCCGTTCCGCGGGCCGGAGCCGGTCCGGTTTTTGCGCGGCGGCCCCGATACGGTCCGGTTTTTGCGCGGCGGCCCGTTCCGCGGGCCGGATCCGCTCCGGTTTTTGCGCGGCGGCCCCGATCCACTCCGGTTTTTGCGCGGTGGCCCGTTCCGCGGGCCGGATCCGCTCCGGTTTTTGCGCGGTGGCTCCGATCCGGTCCGGTTTTTGCCCGGCGGACCGTTCCGTGGGCCGCATCCAGTCCGGTTTTTGCGCCGCGGCCCGTTCCGCGGGCCGGATCCAGTCCGGTTTTTGCGCGGCGGCCCCGATCCTGTCCGGTTTTTGCGCGGCGGCCCGTTCCGCGGGCCGGATCCGCTCCGGTTTTTGCGCGGCGGCCCCGAGCTGGTCCGGTTTTTGCGCGGCGGCCCGTTCCGCGGGCCGGATCCGCTCCGCTTTTTGCGCGGCGGCCCCGATCCGCTCCGGTTTTTGCGCCGCGGCCCGTTCCGCGGTCTGGATCCGCTCCGGTTTTTGCGCGGCGGCCACGATCCGCTCCGGTTTTTGCGTGGCGGCCCGTTCCGCGGGCCGGATCCGGTCCGGTTTTTGCGCGGCGGCCCCGAGCCGGTCCGGTTTTTGTGCCGCGGCCCGTTCCGCGGGCCGGATCCGCTCCGGTTTTTGCGCGGTGGCTCCGATCCGCTCCGGTTTTTGCGCGGTGGCCCGTTCCGCGGGCCGCATCCAGTCCGGTTTTTGCGCGGCGGCCCCGATACGGTCCGGTTTTTGCGCCGCGGCCCATTCCGCGGGCCGGATCCGCTCCGGTTTTTGCGCGGCGGCCCCGAGCCGCTCCGGTTTTTGCGCGGCGGCCCGTTCCGCGGGCCGGATCCGCTCCGGTTTTTGCGCGGTGGCTCCTATCCGGTCCGGTTTTTGCGCGGCGGCCCGTTCCGCGGGCCGGAGCTGGTCCGGTTTTTGCGCGGCGGCCCCGATCCTGTCCGGTTTTTGCGCCGCGGCCCGTTCCGCGGGCCGGATCTGCTCTGGTTTTTGCGCGGCGGCCCCGATCCGGACCGGTTTTTGCGCGGCGGCCCATTCCGCGGGCCGGATCCGCTCCGGTTTTTGCGCAGTTGCCCCAAGCCGGTCCGGTTTTTGCGCGGCGGCCCATTCTGCGGGCCGGATCCCCTCCGCTTTTTGCGCGGCGGCCCCGATACGGTCCGGTTTTTCCGCGGCGGGCCGTTCCGCGGGCTGGATCCGCTCCGGTTTTTGCGCGGCGGCCCCGATCCGGTCCGGTTTTTGCGCGGCGGCCCGTTCTGCGGGCCGGATCCGCTCCGGTTTTTGCGCGGCGGCCCAGATCCGCTCCGGTTTTTCGGCGACGGCCCGTTCCGCGGGCCGGAGCCGGTCCGGTTTTTGCGCGGCGGCCCCGATCCTGTCCGGTTTTTGCGCCGCGGCCCGTTCCGCGGGCCGGATCCGCTCCGGTTTTTGCGCGGCGGCCCCGATACCGTACGGTTTTTGCGCGGCGGCCCGTTCCGCGGGCCGGATCCGCTCCGGTTTTTGCGCGGCGGCCCCGAGCCGGTCCGGTTTTTGCGCGGCGGCCCGTTCCGCGGGCCGGATCCGCTCCGGTTTTTGCGCGGCGGCCCCGAGCCGGTCCGGTTTTTGTGCCGCCGCCCTTTCCGCGGGCCGGATCCGCTCCGGTTTTTGCGCGGCGGCCCCGATCCGCTCCGATTTTTGCGCGGCGGCCCGTTCCGCGGGCCGGAGCCGGTCCGGTTTTTGCGCGGCGGCCCCGATCCTGTCCGGTTTTTGCGCCGCGGCCCGTTCCGCGGGCCGGATCTGCTCCGGTTTTTGCGCGGCGGCCCCGAGCCGGTCCGGTTTTTGCGCGGCAGCCCGTTCCGCGGGCCGGATCCGCTCCGGTTTTTGCGCGGCGGCCCCGATCCGGTCCGGTTTTTGCGCGGCGGCCCGTTCCGCGGGCCGCATCCGCTCCGGTTTTTGCGCGGCGGCCCCGATCCGCTCCGGTTTTTGCGCGGCGGCCCGTTCCGCGGGCCGGATCCGCTCCGGTTTTTGCGCGGCGGCCCCGATCCGCTCCGGTTTTTGCGCGGCGGCCCGTTCCGCGGGCCGGAGCCGGTCCGGTTTTTGCGCAGTTGCCCCGAGCCGGTCCGGTTTTTGCGCGGCGGCCCGTTCTGCGGGCCGGATCCGCTCCGGTTTTTGCGCGGCGGCCCCGATCCGGTCTGGTTTTTGCGCGGTGGCCCGTTCCGCGGGCTGGATCCGCTCCGGTTTTTGCGCGGCGGCCCCGATCCGGTCCGGTTTTTGCGCGGCGGCCCGTTCCGCGGGCCGGATCCGCTCCGGTTTTTGCGCGGTGGCTCCGATCCGCTCCGGTTTTTGCCCGGCGGCCTGTTCCGTGGGCCACATCCAGTCCGGTTTTTGCGCCGCGGCCCGTTCCGCGGGCCGGATCCGCTCCGGTTTTTGCGCGGCGGCCCCATTCCTGTCCGGGTTTTGCGCGGCGGCCCGTTCCGCGGGCCGGATCCGCTCCGGTTTTTGCGCGGCGGCCCCGATTTGCTCCGTTTTTTGCACGGCGGCCCGTTCCGCGGGCCGGATCCGCTCCGGTTTTTGCGCGGCGGCCCCGATCCGCTCCGGTTTTTGTGCGGCAGCCCGTTCCGCGGGCCGGAGCCGGTCCGGTTTTTGCGCGGCGGCCCCGAGCCTGTCCGGTTTTTGCGCGGCGGCCCGTTCCGCGGGCTGGATCCGCTCCGGTTTTTGCGCGGCGGCCCCGATCCGGTCCGGTTTTTGCGCGGCGGCCCGTTCCGCGGGCCGGATCCGCTCCGGTTTTTGCGCGGCGGCCCCGAGCCGGTCCGGTTTTTGCGCGGCGGCCCGTTCCGCGGGCCGGATCCGCTCCGGTTTTTGCGCGGCGGCACCGAGCCGGTCCGGGTTTTGCGCGGCGGCCCGTTCCGCGGGCCGGATCCGCTCCGGTTTTTGCGCGGCGGCCCCGAGCCGGTCCGGTTTTTGCGCGGCGGCCCGTTCCACGGGCCGGATCCGCTCCGCTTTTTGCGCGGCGGCCCCGATCCGCTCCGGTTTTTGCGCGGCGGCCCGTTCCGCGGGCTGGATCCGGTCCGGTTTTTGCGCGGCGGACACGATCCGCTCCGGTTTTTGCGCGGCGGCCCGTTCTGCGGGCCGGATCCGGTCCGGTTTTTGCGCGGCGGCCCCGATCCGGTCTGGTTTTTCCGCGGCGGCCCGTTCCGCGGGCCGGATCCGCTCCGGTTTTTGCGCGGCGGCCCCGATCCGGTCCGGTTTTTGCGCGGCGGCCCGTTCCGCGGGCCGGATCCGCTCCGGTTTTTGCGCGGTGGCTCCGATCCGCTCCGGTTTTTGCCCGGCGGCCCGTTCCGTGGGCCGCATCCAGTCCGGTTTTTGCGCCGCGGCCCGTTCCGCGGGCCGGATCCGCTCCGGTTTTTGCGCGGCGGCCCCGAGCCGGTCCGGTTTTTGCGCGGCGGCCCGTTCCGCGGGCCGGATCCGCTCCGGTTTTTGCGCGGCGGCCCCGATCCGCTCTGGTTTTTGTGCGGCGGCCCGTTCCGCGGGCCGGAGCCGGTCCGGTTTTTGCGCGGCGGCCCCGATCCTGTCCGGTTTTTGCGCGGCGGCCCGTTCCGCGGGCCGGATCCGCTCCGGTTTTTGCGCGGCGGCCCCGAGCCGGTCCGGTTTTTGCGCGGCGGCCCGTTCCGCGGGCCGCATCCGCTCCGGTTTTTGCGCGGCGGCCCCGAGCCGGTCCGGTTTTTGTGCCGCCGCCCTTTCCGCGGGCCGGATCCGCTCCGGTTTTTGCGCGGCGGCCCTGATCCGGTCCGATTTTTGCGCGGCGGCCCGTTCCGCGGGCCGGATCCGCTCCGGTTTTTGCGCGGCGGCCCCGAGCCGGTCCGGTTTTTGCGCCGCGGCCCGTTCCGCGGGCCGGATCTGCTCCGGTTTTTGCGCGGCGGCCCCGATCCGCTCCGATTTTTGCGCGGCAGCCCGTTCCGCGGGCCGGATCCGCTCCGGTTTTTGCGCGGCGGCCCCGATCCGCTCCGGTTTTTGCGCGGCGGCCAGTTCCGCGGTCCGCATCCGCTCCGGTTTTTGCGCGGCGGCCCCGATCCGCTCCGGTTTTTGCGCGGCGGCCCGTTCTGCGGGCCGGATCCGCTCCGGTTTTTGCGCAGTTGCCCCGAGCCGCTCCGGTTTTTGCGCGGCGGCCCGTTCTGCGGGCCGGATCCGCTCCGCTTTTTGCGCGGCGGCCCCGATCCGGTCCGATTTTTGCGCGGTGGCCCGTTCCGCGGGCTGGATCCGCTCCGGTTTTTGCGCGGCGGCCCCGATCCGGTCCGGTTTTTGCGCGGCGGCCCATTCTGCGGGCCGGATCCGGTCCGGTTTTTGCGCGGCGGCCCCGATCCGCTCCGGTTTTTGCGCGGCGGCCCATTCCGCGGGCCGGATCCGCTCCGGTTTTTGCGCGGCGGCCCGTTCCGCGGGCCGGATCCGCTCCGGTTTTTGCGCGGTGGCTCCGATCCGGTCCGGTTTTTGCCCGGCGGCCCGTTCCGTGGGCCGCATCCAGTCCGGTTTTTGCGCCGCGGGCCGTTCCGCGGTCCGGATCCGCTCCGGTTTTTGCGCGGCGGCCCCATTCCTGTCTGGTTTTTGCGCGGCGACCCGTTCCGCGGGCCGGATCCGCTCCGGTTTTTGCGCGGCGGCCCCGATCCGGTCCGGTTTTTGCGCGGCGGCCCGTTCCGCGGGCCGGATCCGCTCCGGTTTTTGCGCGGCGGCCCCGAGCCGGTCCGGTTTTTGCGCGGCGGCCCGTTCCGCGGGCCGGATCCGCTCCGGTTTTTGCGCGGCGGCCCCGATCCGCTCCGATTTTTGCGCGGCGGCCCGTTCCGCGGGCCGCATCCGCTCCGGTTTTTGCGCGGCGGCCCCGATCCGGTCCGGTTTTTGCGCGGTGGCCCGTTCCGCGGGCCGGATCCGCTCCGGTTTTTGCGCGGCGGCCCCGATCCCGTACGGTTTTTGTGCGGCAGCCCGTTCCGCGGGCCGGAGGCGGTCCGGTTTTTGCGCGGCGGCCCCGATACGGTCCGGGTTTTGCGCGGCGGCCCGTTCCGTGGGCCGGATCCGGTCCGGTTTTTGCGCGGCGGCCCCGAGCCGGTCCGGTTTTTGCGCGGCGGCCCGTTCAGCGGGCCGGATCTGCTCCGGTTTTTGCGCGGCGGCCCCGATCCGGTCCGGTTTTTGCGCGGCGGCCCCGATCCGCTCCGATTTTTGCGCGGCGGCCCGTTCCGCGGGCCGCATCCGCTCCGGTTTTTGCGCGGCGGCCCCGAGCTGGTCCGGTTTTTGCGCGGTGGCCCGTTCCGCGGGCCGGATCCGGTCCGGTTTTTGCGCGGCGGCCCCGATCCCGTACGGTTTTTGTGCGGCAGCCCGTTCCGCGGGCCGGATCCGGTCCGGTTTTTGCGCGGCGGCCCCGATCCTGTCCGGTTTTTGCGCGGCGGCCCGTTCCGCGGGCCGGATCCGCTCCGGTTTTTGCGCGGCGGCCCCGATCCGGTCCGGTTTTTGCGCGGTGGCCCGTTCCGCGGGCCGGATCCGCTCCGGTTTTTGCGCGGTGGCTCCGATCCGGTCCGGTTTTTGCCCGGCGGACCGTTCCGTGGGCCGCATCCAGTCCGGTTTTTGCGCCGCGGCCCGTTCCGCGGGCCGGATCCAGTCCGGTTTTTGCGCGGCGGCCCCGATCCTGTCCGGTTTTTGCGCGGCGGCCCGTTCCGCGGGCCGGATCCGCTCCGGTTTTTGCGCGGCGGCCCCGAGCTGGTCCGGTTTTTGCGCGGCGGCCCGTTCCGCGGGCCGGATCCGCTCCGCTTTTTGCGCGGCGGCCCCGATCCGCTCCGGTTTTTGCGCCGCGGCCCGTTCCGCGGTCTGGATCCGCTCCGGTTTTTGCGCGGCGGCCACGATCCGCTCCGGTTTTTGCGTGGCGGCCCGTTCCGCGGGCCGGATCCGCTCCGGTTTTTGCGCGGCGGCCCCGATCCGGTCCGGTTTTTGTGCGGCGGCCCGTTCCGCGGGCCGGATCCGGTCCGGTTTTTGCGCGGCGGCCCCGAGCCGGTCCGGTTTTTGTGCCGCGGCCCGTTCCGCGGGCCGGATCCGCTCCGGTTTTTGCGCGGTGGCTCCGATCCGCTCCGGTTTTTGCGCGGTGGCCCGTTCCGCGGGCCGCATCCAGTCCGGTTTTTGCGCGGCGGCCCCGATACGGTCCGGTTTTTGCGCCGCGGCCCATTCCGCGGGCCGGATCCGCTCCGGTTTTTGCGCGGCGGCCCCGAGCCGCTCCGGTTTTTGCGCGGCGGCCCGTTCCGCGGGCCGGATCCGCTCCGGTTTTTGCGCGGTGGCTCCTATCCGGTCCGGTTTTTGCGCGGCGGCCCGTTCCGCGGGCCGGAGCTGGTCCGGTTTTTGCGCGGCGGCCCCGATCCTGTCCGGTTTTTGCGCCGCGGCCCGTTCCGCGGGCCGGATCTGCTCTGGTTTTTGCGCGGCGGCCCCGATCCGGACCGGTTTTTGCGCGGCGGCCCATTCCGCGGGCCGGATCCGCTCCGGTTTTTGCGCAGTTGCCCCAAGCCGGTCCGGTTTTTGCGCGGCGGCCCATTCTGCGGGCCGGATCCCCTCCGCTTTTTGCGCGGCGGCCCCGATACGGTCCGGTTTTTCCGCGGCGGGCCGTTCCGCGGGCTGGATCCGCTCCGGTTTTTGCGCGGCGGCCCCGATCCGGTCCGGTTTTTGCGCGGCGGCCCGTTCTGCGGGCCGGATCCGCTCCGGTTTTTGCGCGGCGGCCCCGAGCCGGTCCGGTTTTTGCGCGGCGGCCCGTTCCGCGGGCCGGATCCGCTCCGGTTTTTGCGCGGCGGCCCCGAGCCGGTCCGGTTTTTGTGCCGCCGCCCTTTCCGCGGGCCGGATCCGCTCCGGTTTTTGCGCGGCGGCCCCGATCCGCTCCGATTTTTGCGCGGCGGCCCGTTCCGCGGGCCGGAGCCGGTCCGGTTTTTGCGCGGCGGCCCCGATCCTGTCCGGTTTTTGCGCCGCGGCCCGTTCCGCGGGCCGGATCCGCTCCGGTTTATGCGCAGTTGCCCCGAGCCGCTCCGGTTTTTGCGCGGCGGCCCGTTCTGCGGGCCGGATCCGCTCCGCTTTTTGCGCGGCGGCCCCGATCCGGTCTGGTTTTTGCGCGGTGGCCCGTTCCGCGGGCTGGATCCGCTCCGGTTTTTGCGCGGCGGCCCCGATCCGGTCCGGTTTTTGCGCGGCGGCCCGTTCCGCGGGCCGGATCCGCTCCGGTTTTTGCGCGGTGGCTCCGATCCGGTCCGGTTTTTGCGTGGCGGCCCGTTCCGCGGGCCGGATCCGCTCCGGTTTTTGCGCGGTGGCTCCGATCCGGTCCGGTTTTTGCCCGGCGGCCTGTTCTGTGGGCCGCATCCAGTCCGGTTTTTGCGCGGCGGCCCGTTCCGCGGGCCGGATCCGCTCCGGTTTTTGCACGGCGGCCCCATTCCTGTCCGGGTTTTGCGCGGCGGCCCGTTCCGCGGGCCGGATCCGCTCCGGTTTTTGCGCGGCGTCCCCGATCCGCTCCGGTTTTTTTGCGGCAGCCCGTTCCGCGGGCCGGATCCGCTCCGGTTTTTGCGCGGCGGCCCCGATACGGTCCGGTTTTTGTGCGGCAGCCCGTTCCGCGGGCCGGAGCCGGTCCGGTTTTTGCGCGGCGGCCCCGAGCCTGTCCGGTTTTTGCGCGGCGGCCCGTTCCGCGGGCTGGATCTGCTCCGGTTTTTGCGCGGCGGCCCCGATCCGGTCCGGTTTTTGCGCGGCGGCCCGTTCCGCTGGCCGCATCCGCTCCGGTTTTTGCGCGGCGGCCCCGAGCCGGTCCGGTTTTTGCGCGGCGGCCCGTTCCGCGGGCCGGATCCGCTCCGGTTTTTGCGCGGCGGCACCGAGCCGGTCCGGGTTTTGCGCGGCGGCCCGTTCCGTGGGCCGGATCCGGTCCGGTTTTTGCGCGGCGGCCCCGAGCCGGTCCGGTTTTTGCGCGGCGGCCCGTTCAGCGGGCCGGATCTGCTCCGGTTTTTGCGCGGCGGCCCCGATCCGGTCCGGTTTTTGCGCGGCGGCCCCGATCCGCTCCGATTTTTGCGCGGCGGCCCGTTCCGCGGGCCGCATCCGCTCCGGTTTTTGCGCGGCGGCCCCGAGCTGGTCCGGTTTTTGCGCGGTGGCCCGTTCCGCGGGCCGGATCCGGTCCGGTTTTTGCGCGGCGGCCCCGATCCCGTACGGTTTTTGTGCGGCAGCCCGTTCCGCGGGCCGGAGCCGGTCCGGTTTTTGCGCGGCGGCCCCGATACGGTCCGGTTTTTGCGCGGCGGCCCGTTCCGCGGGCCGGATCCGCTCCGGTTTTTGCGCGGCGGCCCCGATCCACTCCGGTTTTTGCGCGGTGGCCCGTTCCGCGGGCCGGATCCGCTCCGGTTTTTGCGCGGTGGCTCCGATCCGGTCCGGTTTTTGCCCGGCGGACCGTTCCGTGGGCCGCATCCAGTCCGGTTTTTGCGCCGCGGCCCGTTCCGCGGGCCGGATCCAGTCCGGTTTTTGCGCGGCGGCCCCGATCCTGTCCGGTTTTTGCGCGGCGGCCCGTTCCGCGGGCCGGATCCGCTCCGGTTTTTGCGCGGCGGCCCCGAGCTGGTCCGGTTTTTGCGCGGCGGCCCGTTCCGCGGGCCGGATCCGCTCCGCTTTTTGCGCGGCGGCCCCGATCCGCTCCGGTTTTTGCGCCGCGGCCCGTTCCGCGGTCTGGATCCGCTCCGGTTTTTGCGCGGCGGCCACGATCCGCTCCGGTTTTTGCGTGGCGGCCCGTTCCGCGGGCCGGATCCGGTCCGGTTTTTGCGCGGCGGCCCCGAGCCGGTCCGGTTTTTGTGCCGCGGCCCGTTCCGCGGGCCGGATCCGCTCCGGTTTTTGCGCGGTGGCTCCGATCCGCTCCGGTTTTTGCGCGGTGGCCCGTTCCGCGGGCCGCATCCAGTCCGGTTTTTGCGCGGCGGCCCCGATACGGTCCGGTTTTTGCGCCGCGGCCCATTCCGCGGGCCGGATCCGCTCCGGTTTTTGCGCGGCGGCCCCGAGCCGCTCCGGTTTTTGCGCGGCGGCCCGTTCCGCGGGCCGGATCCGCTCCGGTTTTTGCGCGGTGGCTCCTATCCGGTCCGGTTTTTGCGCGGCGGCCCGTTCCGCGGGCCGGAGCTGGTCCGGTTTTTGCGCGGCGGCCCCGATCCTGTCCGGTTTTTGCGCCGCGGCCCGTTCCGCGGGCCGGATCTGCTCTGGTTTTTGCGCGGCGGCCCCGATCCGGACCGGTTTTTGCGCGGCGGCCCATTCCGCGGGCCGGATCCGCTCCGGTTTTTGCGCAGTTGCCCCAAGCCGGTCCGGTTTTTGCGCGGCGGCCCATTCTGCGGGCCGGATCCCCTCCGCTTTTTGCGCGGCGGCCCCGATACGGTCCGGTTTTTCCGCGGCGGGCCGTTCCGCGGGCCGGATCCGCTCCGGTTTTTGCGCGGCGGCCCCGATCCTGTCCGGTTTTTGCGCGGCGGCCCGTTCCGCGGGCCGGATCCGCTCCGGTTTTTGCGCGGCGGCCCCGAGCCGGTCCGGTTTTTGTGCCGCCGCCCTTTCCGCGGGCCGGATCCGCTCCGGTTTTTGCGCGGCGGCCCCGATCCGCTCCGATTTTTGCGCGGCGGCCCGTTCCGCGGGCCGGAGCCGGTCCGGTTTTTGCGCGGCGGCCCCGATCCTGTCCGGTTTTTGCGCCGCGGCCCGTTCCGCGGGCCGGATCTGCTCCGGTTTTTGCGCGGCGGCCCCGAGCCGGTCCGGTTTTTGCGCGGCAGCCCGTTCCGCGGGCCGGATCCGCTCCGGTTTTTGCGCGGCGGCCCCGATCCGGTCCGGTTTTTGCGCGGCGGCCCGTTCCGCGGGCCGCATCCGCTCCGGTTTTTGCGCGGCGGCCCCGATCCGCTCCGGTTTTTGCGCGGCGGCCCGTTCCGCGGGCCGGATCCGCTCCGGTTTTTGCGCGGCGGCCCCGATCCGCTCCGGTTTTTGCGCGGCGGCCCGTTCCGCGGGCCGGAGCCGGTCCGGTTTTTGCGCAGTTGCCCCGAGCCGGTCCGGTTTTTGCGCGGCGGCCCGTTCTGCGGGCCGGATCCGCTCCGGTTTTTGCGCGGCGGCCCCGATCCGGTCTGGTTTTTGCGCGGTGGCCCGTTCCGCGGGCTGGATCCGCTCCGGTTTTTGCGCGGCGGCCCCGATCCGGTCCGGTTTTTGCGCGGCGGCCCGTTCCGCGGGCCGGATCCGCTCCGGTTTTTGCGCGGTGGCTCCGATCCGCTCCGGTTTTTGCCCGGCGGCCTGTTCCGTGGGCCGCATCCAGTCCGGTTTTTGCGCCGCGGCCCGTTCCGCGGGCCGGATCCGCTCCGGTTTTTGCGCGGCGGCCCCATTCCTGTCCGGGTTTTGCGCGGCGGCCCGTTCCGCGGGCCGGATCCGCTCCGGTTTTTGCGCGGCGTCCCCGATTTGCTCCGTTTTTTGCGCGGCGGCCCGTTCCGCGGGCCGGATCCGCTCCGGTTTTTGCGCGGCGGCCCCGATCCGCTCCGGTTTTTGTGCGGCAGCCCGTTCCGCGGGCCGGAGCCGGTCCGGTTTTTGCGCGGCGGCCCCGAGCCTGTCCGGTTTTTGCGCGGCGGCCCGTTCCGCGGGCTGGATCCGCTCCGGTTTTTGCGCGGCGGCCCCGATCCGGTCCGGTTTTTGCGCGGCGGCCCGTTCCGCGGGCCGGATCCGCTCCGGTTTTTGCGCGGCGGCCCCGAGCCGGTCCGGTTTTTGCGCGGCGGCCCGTTCCGCGGGCCGGATCCGCTCCGGTTTTTGCGCGGCGGCACCGAGCCGGTCCGGGTTTTGCGCGGCGGCCCGTTCCGCGGGCCGGATCCGCTCCGGTTTTTGCGCGGCGGCCCCGAGCCGGTCCGGTTTTTGCGCGGCGGCCCGTTCCACGGGCCGGATCCGCTCCGCTTTTTGCGCGGCGGCCCCGATCCGCTCCGGTTTTTGCGCGGCGGCCCGTTCCGCGGGCTGGATCCGGTCCGGTTTTTGCGCGGCGGACACGATCCGCTCCGGTTTTTGCGCGGCGGCCCGTTCTGCGGGCCGGATCCGGTCCGGTTTTTGCGCGGCGGCCCCGATCCGGTCTGGTTTTTCCGCGGCGGCCCGTTCCGCGGGCCGGATCCGCTCCGGTTTTTGCGCGGCGGCCCCGATCCGGTCCGGTTTTTGCGCGGCGGCCCGTTCCGCGGGCCGGATCCGCTCCGGTTTTTGCGCGGTGGCTCCGATCCGCTCCGGTTTTTGCCCGGCGGCCCGTTCCGTGGGCCGCATCCAGTCCGGTTTTTGCGCCGCGGCCCGTTCCGCGGGCCGGATCCGCTCCGGTTTTTGCGCGGCGGCCCCGAGCCGGTCCGGTTTTTGCGCGGCGGCCCGTTCCGCGGGCCGGATCCGCTCCGGTTTTTGCGCGGCGGCCCCGATCCGCTCTGGTTTTTGTGCGGCGGCCCGTTCCGCGGGCCGGAGCCGGTCCGGTTTTTGCGCGGCGGCCCCGATCCTGTCCGGTTTTTGCGCGGCGGCCCGTTCCGCGGGCCGGATCCGCTCCGGTTTTTGCGCGGCGGCCCCGAGCCGGTCCGGTTTTTGCGCGGCGGCCCGTTCCGCGGGCCGCATCCGCTCCGGTTTTTGCGCGGCGGCCCCGAGCCGGTCCGGTTTTTGTGCCGCCGCCCTTTCCGCGGGCCGGATCCGCTCCGGTTTTTGCGCGGCGGCCCTGATCCGGTCCGATTTTTGCGCGGCGGCCCGTTCCGCGGGCCGGATCCGCTCCGGTTTTTGCGCGGCGGCCCCGAGCCGGTCCGGTTTTTGCGCCGCGGCCCGTTCCGCGGGCCGGATCTGCTCCGGTTTTTGCGCGGCGGCCCCGATCCGCTCCGATTTTTGCGCGGCAGCCCGTTCCGCGGGCCGGATCCGCTCCGGTTTTTGCGCGGCGGCCCCGATCCGCTCCGGTTTTTGCGCGGCGGCCAGTTCCGCGGTCCGCATCCGCTCCGGTTTTTGCGCGGCGGCCCCGATCCGCTCCGGTTTTTGCGCGGCGGCCCGTTCTGCGGGCCGGATCCGCTCCGGTTTTTGCGCAGTTGCCCCGAGCCGCTCCGGTTTTTGCGCGGCGGCCCGTTCTGCGGGCCGGATCCGCTCCGCTTTTTGCGCGGCGGCCCCGATCCGGTCCGATTTTTGCGCGGTGGCCCGTTCCGCGGGCTGGATCCGCTCCGGTTTTTGCGCGGCGGCCCCGATCCGGTCCGGTTTTTGCGCGGCGGCCCATTCTGCGGGCCGGATCCGGTCCGGTTTTTGCGCGGCGGCCCCGATCCGCTCCGGTTTTTGCGCGGCGGCCCATTCCGCGGGCCGGATCCGCTCCGGTTTTTGCGCGGCGGCCCGTTCCGCGGGCCGGATCCGCTCCGGTTTTTGCGCGGTGGCTCCGATCCGGTCCGGTTTTTGCCCGGCGGCCCGTTCCGTGGGCCGCATCCAGTCCGGTTTTTGCGCCGCGGGCCGTTCCGCGGTCCGGATCCGCTCCGGTTTTTGCGCGGCGGCCCCATTCCTGTCTGGTTTTTGCGCGGCGACCCGTTCCGCGGGCCGGATCCGCTCCGGTTTTTGCGCGGCGGCCCCGATCCGGTCCGGTTTTTGCGCGGCGGCCCGTTCCGCGGGCCGGATCCGCTCCGGTTTTTGCGCGGCGGCCCCGAGCCGGTCCGGTTTTTGCGCGGCGGCCCGTTCCGCGGGCCGGATCCGCTCCGGTTTTTGCGCGGCGGCCCCGATCCGCTCCGATTTTTGCGCGGCGGCCCGTTCCGCGGGCCGCATCCGCTCCGGTTTTTGCGCGGCGGCCCCGATCCGGTCCGGTTTTTGCGCGGTGGCCCGTTCCGCGGGCCGGATCCGCTCCGGTTTTTGCGCGGCGGCCACGATCCCGTACGGTTTTTGTGCGGCAGCCCGTTCCGCGGGCCGGAGGCGGTCCGGTTTTTGCGCGGCGGCCCCGATACGGTCCGGTTTTTGCGCGGCGGCCCGTTCCGCGGGCCGGATCCGCTCCGGTTTTTGCGCGGCGGCCCCGATCCACTCCGTTTTTTGCGCGGCGGCCCATTCCGCGGGCCGGATCCGGTCCGGTTTTTGCGCGGTGGCTCCGATCCGGTCCGGTTTTTGCGCGGCGGCCCGTTCCGTGGGGCGCATCCAGTCCGGTTTTTGCGCCGCGGCCCGTTCCGCGGGCCGGATCCGCTCCGGTTTTTGTGCGGCGGCCCCGAGCCGGTCCGGTTTTTGCGCGGCGGCCCGTTCCGCGGGCCGGATCCGCTCCGGTTTTTGCGCGGCGGCCCCGAGCTGGTCCGGTTTTTGCGCGGCGGCCCGTTCCGCGGGCCGGATCCGCTCCGCTTTTTGCGCGGCGGCCCCGAGCCTGTCCGGTTTTTGCGCGGCGGCCCGTTCCGCGGGCTGGATCCGGTCAGGTTTTTGCGCGGCGGCCACGATCCGCTCCGGTTTTTGCGTGGCGGCCCGTTCCGCGGGCCGGATCCGGTCCGGTTTTTGCGCGGCGGCCCCGATCCGGTCCGGTTTTTGCGCGGCGGCCCGTTCCGCGGGCCGGATCCGATCCGGTTTTTGCGCGGCGGCCCCGATCCACTCCGGTTTTTGCGCGGCGGCCCGTTCCGCGGGCCGGATCCGCTCCGGTTTTTGCGCGGTGGCTCCGATCCGGTCCGGTTTTTGCCCGGCGGCCCGTTCCGTGGGCCGCATCCAGTCCGGTTTTTGCGCGGCGGCCCGTTCCGCGGGCCGGATCCGGTCCGGTTTTTGCGCGGCGGCCCCATTCCTGTCCGGTTTTTGCGCGGCGGCCCGTTCCGCGGGATGGATCCGCTCCGGTTTTTGCGCGGCGGCCCCGAGCCGGTCCGGTTTTTGCGTGGCGGCCCGTTCCGCGGGCCGGATCCGCTCCGGTTTTTGCGCGGCGGCCCCGATCCGCTCCGGTTTTTGCGCGGCGGCCCGTTCCGCGGGCCGGATCCGCTCCGCTTTTTGCGCGGCGGCACCGAGCCGGTCCGGTTTTTGCGCGGCGGCCCGTTCCGCGGGCCGGATCCGCTCCGGTTTTTGCGCGGCGGCCCCGAGCCGCTCCGGTTTTTGCGCGGCGGCCCGTTCCACGGGCCGGATCCGCTCCACTTTTTGCGCGGCGGCCCCGATCCGCTCCGGTTTTTGCGCGGCGGCCCGTTCCGCGGGCTGGATCCGGTCCGGTTTTTGCGCGGCAGACACGATCCGCTCCGGTTTTTGCGCGGCGGCCCGTTCTGCGGGCCGGATCCGCTCCGGTTTTTGCGCGGCGGCCCCGATCCGGTCTGGTTTTTCCGCGGCCGCCCGTTCCGCGGGCTGGATCCGCTCCGGTTTTTGCGCGGCGGCCCCGATACGGTCCGGTTTTTGCGCGGCGGCCCCGATCCGCTCCGGTTTTTGCGCGGCGGCCCGTTCCGCGGGCCGGATCCGCTCCGGTTTTTGCGCGGCGGCCCAGATCCACTCCGGTTTTTGCGCGGCGGCCCGTTCCGCGGGCCGGATCCGGTCCGGTTTTTGCGCGGTGGCTCCGATCCGGTCCGGTTTTTGCCCGGCGGCCCGTTCCGTGGGCCGCATCCAGTCCGGTTTTTGCGCCGCGGCCCGTTCCGCGGGCCGGATCCGGTCCGGTTTTTGCGCGGCGGCCCCGATCCTGTCCGGTTTTTGCGCGGCGGCCCGTTCCGCGGGCCGGATCCGCTCCGGTTTTTGCGCGGCGGCCCCGATCCGGTCCGGTTTTTGCGCGGTGGCCCGTTCCGCGGGCCACATCCGCTCCGGTTTTTGCGCGGTGGCTCCGATCCGGTCCGGTTTTTGCGCGGCGGCCCGTTCCGTGGGGCGCATCCAGTCCGGTTTTTGCGCCGTGGCCCGTTCCGCGGGCCGGATCCGCTCCGGTTTTTGCGCGGCGGCCCCGAGCCGGTCCGGTTTTTGCGCGGCGGCCCGTTCCGCGGGCCGGATCCGCTCCGGTTTTTGCGCGGCGGCCCCGAGCCGGTCCGGTTTTTGCGCGGCGGCCCGTTCCCCGGGCCGGATCCGCTCCGGTTTTTGCGCGGCGGCCCCGATCCACTCCGGTTTTTGCGCGGCGGCCCGTTCCGCGGGCCGGATCCGCTCCGGTTTTTGCGCGGTGGCTCCGATCCGGTCCGGTTTTTGCGCGGCGGCCCGTTCCGTGGGCCGCATCCAGTCCGGTTTTTGCGCGGCGGCCCGTTCCGCGGGCCGGATCCGCTCCGGTTTTTGCGCAGCGGCCCCGAGCCGGTCCGGTTTTTGCGCGGCGGCCCGTTCCGCGGGCCGGATCCGCTCCGGTTTTTGCGCGGCGGCCCCGAGCTGGTCCGGTTTTTGCGCGGCGGCCCGTTCCGCGGGCCGGATCCGCTCCGGTTTTTGCGCGGCGGCCCCGATCCGCTCCGGTTTTTGCGCGGCGGCCCGTTCCGCGGGCTGGATCCGGTCCGGTTTTTGCGCGGCGGCCACGATCCGCTCCGGTTTTTGCGTGGCGGCCCGTTCCGCGGGCCGGATCCGGTCCGGTTTTTGCGCGGCGGCCCCGATCCGCTCCGGTTTTTGCGCGGCGGCCCGTTCCGCGGGCCGGATCCGGTCCGGTTTTTGCGCGGCGGCCACGAGCCGGTCCGGTTTTTGTGCCGCGGCCCGTTCCGCGGGCCGGATCCGGTCCGGTTTTTGCGCGGTGGCTCCGATCCGCTCCGGTTTTTGAGCGGTGGCCCGTTCCGCGGGCCGCATCCAGTCCTGTTTTTGCGCGGCGGCACCGAGCCGGTCCGGGTTTTGCGCCGCGGCCCGTTCCGCGGGCCGGATCCGCTCCGGTTTTTGCGCGGCGGCCCCGAGCCGGTCCGGTTTTTGCGCGGCGGCCCGTTCCGCGGGCCGCATCCGCTCCGGTTTTTGCGCGGCGGCCCAGATCCACTCCGGTTTTTGCGCGGCGGCCCGTTCCGCGGGCCGGATCCGCTCCGGTTTTTGCGCGGTGGCTCCGATCCGGTCCGGTTTTTGCCCGGCGGCCCGTTCCGTGGGCCGCATACAGTCCGGTTTTTGCGCCGCGGCCCGTTCCGCGGGCCGGATCTGGTCCGGTTTTTGCGCGGCGGCCCCGATCCTGTCCGGTTTTTGCGCGGCGGCCCGTTCCGCGGGCCGGATCCGCTCCAGTTTTTGCGCGGCGGACCCGAGCCGCTCCGGTTTTTGCGCGGTGGCCCGTTCCGCGGGCCACATCCGCTCCGGTTTTTGCGCGGTGGCTCCGATCCGGTCCGGTTTTTGCGCGGCGGCCCGTTCCGTGGGGCGCATCCAGTCCGGTTTTTGCGCCGTGGCCCGTTCCGCGGGCCGGATCCGCTCCGGTTTTTGCGCGGCGGCCCCGAGCCGGTCCGGTTTTTGCGCGGCGGCCCGTTCCGCGGGCCGGATCCGCTCCGGTTTTTGCGCGGCGGCCCCGAGCCGGTCCGGTTTTTGCGCGGCGGCCCGTTCCGCGGGCCGGATCCGCTCCGGTTTTTGCGCGGCGGCCCCGATCCGCTCCGATTTTTGCGCGGCGGCCCGTTCCGCGGGCCGTAGCCGGTCCGGTTTTTGCGCGGCGGCCCCGATCCGCTCCGGTTTTTGCGCGGCGGCCCGTTCCGCGGGCCGGATCCGGTCCGGTTTTTGCGTGGCGGCCCCGATCCCGTACGGTTTTTGTGCGGCAGCCCGTTCCGCGGGCCGGAGCGGGTCCGGTTTTTGCGCGGCGGCCCCGATACGGTCCGGTTTTTTGCGCGGCGGCCCGTTCCGCGGGCCGGATCCGCTCCGGTTTTTGCGCGGCGGCCCCGATCCACTCCGGTTTTTGCGCGGCGGCCCGTTCCGCGGGCCGGATCCGCTCCGGTTTTTGCGCGGTGGCTCCGATCCGGTCCGGTTTTTGCCCGGCGGCCCGTTCCGTGGGCCGCATCCAGTCCGGTTTTTGCGCGGCGGCCCGTTCCGCGGGCCGGATCCGCTCCGGTTTTTGCGCGGCGGCCCGTTCCGCGGGCCGGATCCGCTCCGGTTTTTGCGCGGTGGCTCCTATCCGGTCCGGTTTTTGCGCGGCGGCCCGTTCCGCGGGCCGGATCCGCTCCGGTTTTTGCGCGGCGGCCCCGAGCCGGTCCGGTTTTTGCGCGGCGGCCCGTTCCGCGGGCCGGATCCGCTCCGGTTTTTGCGCGGCGGCCCCGATCCGCTCCGGTTTTTGCGCGGCGGCCCGTTCCGCGGGCCGGATCCGCTCCGGTTTTTGCGCGGCGGCCCCGATCCGCTCCGCTTTTTGCGCGGCGGCCCGTTCCGCGGGCCGGATCCGCTCCGGTTTTTGCACGGCGGCCGTATTACGGTCCGGTTTTTGCGCGGCGGCCCGTTCCGCGGGCCGGATCCGCTCCGGTTTTTGCGCGGCGGCCCCGATACTGTCCGGTTTTTGCGCGGCGGCCCGTTCCGCGGGCCGCATCCGCTCCGGTTTTTGCGCGGTGGCTCCGATCCGGTCCGGTTTTTGCGCGGCGGCCCGTTCCGCGGGCCGGATCCGCTCCGGTTTTTGCACGGCGGCCGTATTACGGTCCGGTTTTTGCGCGGCGGCCCGTTCCGCGGGCCGGATCCGCTCCGGTTTTTGCGCGGCGGCCCCGATACTGTCCGGTTTTTGCGCGGCGGCCCGTTCCGCGGGCCGCATCCGCTCCGGTTTTTGCGCGGTGGCTCCGATCCGGTCCGGTTTTTGCGCGGCGGCCCGTTCCGCGGGCCGCATCCGCTCCGGTTTTTGCGCGGCGGCCCCGAGCCTGTCCGGTTTTTGCGCGGCGGCCCGTTCCGCGGGCCGGATCCGCTCCAGTTTTTGCGCGGCGGCCCCGATCCGGTCCGGTTTTAGCGCGGCGGCCCGTTCCGCGGGCCGCATCCGCTCCGGTTTTTGCGCGGCGGCCCCAATCCGCTCCGGTTTTTGCGCGGCGGCCCGTTCTGCGGGACGGATCCGCTCCGCTTTTTGCGCGGCGGCCCCGATCCGGTCTGGTTTTTCCGCGGCGGCCCGTTCCGCGGGCTGGATCCGCTCCGGTTTTTGCGCGGCGTCCCCGATCCGCTCCGGTTTTTGCGCGGCGGCCCGTTCCGCAGGCCGAATCCGCTCCGGTTTTTGCGCGGCGGCCCCGATCCGCTCCGGTTTTTGTGCGGCAGCCCGTTCCGCGGGCCGGAGCCGGTCCGGTTTTTGCGCGGCGGCCCCCTAGCCTGTCCGGTTTTTGCGCGGCGGCCCGTTCCGCGGGCTGGATCCGCTCCGGTTTTTGCGCGGCGGCCCCGAGCCGGTCCGGTTTTTGCGTGGCGGCCCGTTCCGCGGGCCGGATCCGCTCCGGTTTTTGCGCGGCGGCCCCGATCCGCTCCGGTTTTTGCGCGGCGGCCCGTTCCGCGGGCCGGATCCGCTCCGGTTTTTGCGCGGCGGCACCGAGCCGGTCCGGTTTTTGCGCGGCGGCCCGTTCCGCGGGCCGGATCCGCTCCGGTTTTTGCGCGGCGGCCCCGAGCCGGTCCGGTTTTTGCGCGGCGGCCCGTTCCACGGGCCGGATCCGCTCCGCTTTTTGCGCGGCGGCCCCGATCCGCTCCGGTTTTTGCGCGGCGGCCCGTTCCGCGGGCTGGATCCGGTCCGGTTTTTGCGCGGCAGACTCGATCCGCTCCGGTTTTTGCGCGGCGGCCCGTTCTGCGGGCCGGATCCCGTCCGGTTTTTGCGCGGCGGCCCCGATCCGGTCTGGTTTTTGCGCGGCGGCCCGTTCCGCGGGCTGGATCCGCTCCGGTTTTTGCGCGGCGGCCCCGATCCTGTCCGGTTTTTGCACGGCGGCCCGTTCCGCGGGCCGCATCCAGTCCGGTTTTTGCGCGGCGGCCCCGATCCGCTCCGGTTTTTGCGCGGCGGCCCGTTCCGCGGGCCGGATCCGCTCCGGTTTTTGCGCGGCGGCCCCGATCCGCTCCGGTTTTTGCGCGGCGGCCCGTTCCGCGGGCCGGATCCGCTCCGGTTTTTGCGCGGTGGCTCCGATCCGGTCCGGTTTTTGCCCGGCGGCCCGTTCCGTGGGCCGCATACAGTCCGGTTTTTGCGCGGCGGCCCGTTCCGCGGGCCTGATCCGCTCCGGTTTTTGCGCGGCGGCCCCGATCCGCTCCGGTTTTTGCGCGGCGGCCCGTTCCGCGGGCCGGATCCGCTCCGGTTTTTGCGCGGCGGCCCCGATCCGCTCCGGTTTTTGCGCGGCGGCCCGTTCCGCGGGCCGGAGCCGGTCCGGTTTTTGCGCGGCGGCCCCGAGCCGGTCCGGTTTTTGCGCGGCGGCCCGTTCCGCGGGCCGGATCCGCTCCAGTTTTTGCGCGGCGGCCCCGATCCTGTCCGGTTTTTGCGCGGCGGCCCCTTCCGCGGGCCGGATCCGCTCCGGTTTTTGCGCGGCGGCTCCGATCCTGTCCGGTTTTTGCCCGGAGGCCCTTTCCGCGGGCCGGATCCGGTCCGGTTTTTGCGCGGCGGCCCGTTCCGCGGGCCGGATCCGCTCCGGTTTTTGCGCGGCGGCACCGAGCCGCTCCGGTTTTTGCGCGGCGGCCCGTTCCGCGGGCCGGATCCGATCCGGTTTTTGCGCGGTGGCTCCGCTCCGGTCCGATATTTGCTCGGCGGAAGTTCCGCGGGCCGCATCCGGTCCGGTTTTTGCGCGGCGGCCCCGATCCGGTCCGATTTTTGCGCCGCGGCCCGTTCCGCGGGCCGGATCCGGTCCGGTTTTTGCGCGGCGGCCCCGATCCGGTCCGGTTTTTGCGCGGTGGCCCGTTCCGCGGGCCGGATCCGGTCAGGTTTTTGCGCGGCGGCCCCGATCCGGTCCGGTTTTTGTGCGGCAGCCCGTTCCGCGGGCCGGAGCCGGTCCGGTTTTTGCGCGGCGGCCCCGATACGGTCCGGTTTTTGCGCGGCGGCCCGTTCCGCGGGCCGGATCCGGTCCGGTTTTTGCGCGGCGGCCCCGATCCACTCCGGTTTTTGCGCGGCGGCCCGTTCCGCGGGCCGGATCCGCTCCGGTTTTTGCGCGGCGGCTCTGATCCGGTCCGGTTTTTGCCCGGCGGCCCGTTCCGTGGGCCGCATCCGCTCCGGTTTTTGCGCGGCGGCCCGTTCCGCGGGCCGGATCCGCTCCGGTTTTTGCGCGGCGGCCCCGAGCCGGTCCGGTTTTTGCGCGGCGGCCCGTTCCGCGGGCCGGATCCGCTCCGGTTTTTGCGCGGCGGCCCCGAGCTGGTCCGGTTTTTGCGCGGCGGCCCGTTCCGCGGGCCGGATCCGCTCCGCTTTTTGCGCGGCGGCCCCGATCCGCTCCGGTTTTTGCGCGGCGGCCCGTTCCGCGGGCTGGATCCGCTCCGGTTTTTGCGCGGCGGCCACGATCCGCTCCGGTTTTTGCGCGGCGGCCCGTTCCGCGGGCCGGATCCGGTCCGGTTTTTGCGCGGCGGCCCCGATCCGCTCCGGTTTTTGCGCGGCGGCCACGATCCGCTCCGGTTTTTGTGCCGCGGCCCGTTCCGCGGGCCGGATCCGCTCCGGTTTTTGCGCGGTGGCTCCGATCCGGTCCGGTTTTTGCGCGGTGGCCCGTTCCGCGGGCCGCATCCAGTCCGGTTTTTGCGCGGCGGCCCCGATACGGTCCGGTTTTTGCGCCGCGGCCCGTTCCGCGGGCCGGATCCGCTCCGGTTTTTGCGCGGCGGCCCCGAGCCGCTCCGGTTTTTGCGCGGCGTCCCCGATCCGCTCCGGTTTTTGCGCGGCGGCCCGTTCCGCAGGCCGAATCCGCTCCGGTTTTTGCGCGGCGGCCCCGATCCGCTCCGGTTGTTGTGCGGCAGCCCGTTCCGCCGGCCGGAGCCGGTCCGGTTTTTGCGCGGCGGCCCCGATCCGCTCCGATTTTTGCGCGGCGGCCCGTTCCGCGGGCCGCATCCGGTCCGCTTTTTGCGCGGCGGCCCCGATCCGCTCCGGTTTTTGCGCGGTGGCCCGTTCCGCGGGCCGGATCCGGTCCGGTTTTTGCGCGGCGGCCACGATCCCGTACGGTTTTTGTGCGGCAGCCATTTCCGCGGGCCGGAGCCGGTCCGGTTTTTGCGCGGCGGCCCCGATCCCGTACGGTTTTTGCGCGGCGGCCCGTTCCGCGGGCCGGATCCGGTCCGGTTTTTGCGCGGCGGCCCCGATCCACTCCGGTTTGTGCGCGGCGGCCCGTTCCGCGGGCCGGATCCGCTCCGGTTTTTGTGCGGCAGCTCCGATCCGGTCCGGTTTTTGCCCGGCGACCCGTTCCGTGGGCCGCATCCAGTCCGGTTTTTGCGCGGCGGCCTGTTCCGCGGGCCGGATCCGCTCCGGTTTTTGCGCGGCGGCCCCGAGCCGGTCCGGTTTTTGCGCGGCGGCCCGTTCCGCGGGCCGGATCCGCTCCGGTTTTTGCGCGGCGGCCCCGAGCTGGTCCGGTTTTTGCGCGGCGGCCCGTTCCGCGGGCCGGATCCGCTCCGCTTTTTGCGCGGCGGCCCCGATCCGCTCCGGTTTTTGCGCGGCGGCCCGTTCCGCGGGCTGGATCCGGTCCGGTTTTTGCGCGGCGGCCACGATCCGCTCCGGTTTTTGCGCGGCGGCCCGTTCCGCGGGCCGGATCCGCTCCGGTTTTTGCGCGGCGGCCCCGATCCGCTCCGGTTTTTGCGCGGCGGCCCGTTCCGCGGGCCGGATCCGGTCCGGTTTTTGCGCGGCGGCCCCGATCCGCTCCTGTTTTTGTGCCGCGGCCCGTTCCGCGGGCCGGATCCGCTCAGGTTTTTGCGCGGTGGCTCCGATCCGGTCCGGTTTTTGCGCGGTGGCCCCGATACGGTCCGGTTTTTGCGCCGCGGCCCGTTCCGCGGGCCGGATCCGGTCCGGTTTTTGCGTGGCGGCCCGTTCCGCGGGCCGGATCCGGTCCGGTTTTTGCGCGGCGGCCCCGATCCACTCCGGTTTTTGCGCGGCGGCCCGTTCCGCGGGCCGGATCCGCTCCGGTTTTTGCGCGGCGGCTCCGATCCGGTCCGGTTTTTGCCCGGCGGCCCGTTCCGTGGGCCGCATCCAGTCCGGTTTTTGCGCGGCGGCCCGTTCCGCGGGCCGGATCCGCTCCGGTTTTTGCGCGGCGGCCCCGAGCCGGTCCGGTTTTTGCGCGGCGGCCCGTTCCGCGGGCCGGATCCGCTCCGGTTTTTGCGCGGCGGCCCCGAGCTGGTCCGGTTTTTGCGCGGCGGCCCGTTCCGCGGGCCGGATCCGCTCCGCTTTTTGCGCGGCGGCCCCGATCCGCTCCGGTTTTTGCGCGGCGGCCCGTTCCGCGGGCTGGATCCGGTCCGGTTTTTGCGCGGCGGCCACGATCCGCTCCGGTTTTTGCGCGGCGGCCCGTTCCGCGGGCCGGATCCGCTCCGCTTTTTGCGCGGCGGCCCCGATCCGCTCCGGTTTTTGCGCGGCGGCCCGTTCCGCGGGCCGGATCCGGTCCGGTTTTTGCGCGGCAGACACGATCCGCTCCGGTTTTTGTGCCGCGGCCCGTTCCGCGGGCCGGATCCGCTCCGGTTTTTGCGCGGTGGCTCCGATCCGGTCCGGTTTTTGCGCGGTGGCCCGTTCCGCGGGCCGCATCCAGTCCGGTTTTTGCGCGGCGGCCCCGATACGGTCCGGTTTTTGCGCGGCGGCCCGTTCCGCGGGCCGGATCCGGTCCGGTTTTTGCGCGGCGGCCCGTTCCGCGGGCCGGATCCGCTCCGGTTTTTGCGCGGCGGCCCCGATACGGTCCGGTTTTTGCGCCGCGGCCCGTTCCGCGAGCCGGATCCGGTCCGGTTTTTGCGCGGCGGCACCGAGCCGGTCCGGTTTTTGCGCGGCGGCCCGTTCCGCGGGCCGCATCCAATCCGGTTTTTGCGCGGTGGCTCCGATCCGGTCCGGTTTTTGCGCGGCGGCCCGTTCCGCGGGCCGGATCCGGTCCGGTTTTTGCGCGGCGGCCCCGATCCCGTCCGGTTTTTGCGCGGCGGCCCGTTCCGCGGGCCGGATCCGCTCCAGTTTTTGCGCGGCGGCCCCGATCCGGTCCGGTTTTAGCGCGGCGGCCCGTTCCGCGGGCCGCATCCGCTCCGGTTTTTGCGCGGCGGCCCCAATCCGCTCCGGTTTTTGCGCGGCGGCCCGTTCCGCGGGCCGGATCCGGTCCGGTTTTTGCGCAGTTGCCCCGAGCCGGTCCGGTTTTTGCGCGGCGGCCCGTTCTGCGGGACGGATCCGCTCCGCTTTTTGCGCGGCGGCCCCGATCCGGTCTGGTTTTTCCGCGGCGGCCCGTTCCGCGGGCTGGATCCGCTCCGGTTTTTGCGCGGCGGCCCCGATCCTGTCCGGTTTTTGCGCGGCGGCCCGTTCTGCGGGCTGGATCCGGTCCGGTTTTTGCGCGGCGGCCACGATCCGCTCCGGTTTTTGCGCGGCGGCCCGTTCCGCGGGCCGGATCCGCTCCGGTTTTTGCGCGGTGGCCCGTTCCGCGGGCCACATCCGCTCCGGTTTTTGCGCGGTGGCTCCGATCCGGTCCGGTTTTTGCGCGGCGGCCCGTTCCGTGGGGCGCATCCAGTCCGGTTTTTGCGCCGTGGCCCGTTCCGCGGGCCGGATCCGCTCCGGTTTTTGCGCGGCGGCCCCGAGCCGGTCCGGTTTTTGCGCGGCGGCCCGTTCCGCGGGCCGGATCCGCTCCGGTTTTTGCGCGGCGGCCCCGAGCCGGTCCGGTTTTTGCGCGGCGGCCCGTTCCGCGGGCCGGATCCGCTCCGGTTTTTGCGCGGCGGCCCCGATCCGCTCCGATTTTTGCGCGGCGGCCCGTTCCGCGGGCCGTAGCCGGTCCGGTTTTTGCGCGGCGGCCCCGATCCGCTCCGGTTTTTGCGCGGCGGCCCGTTCCGCGGGCCGGATCCGGTCCGGTTTTTGCGTGGCGGCCCCGATCCCGTACGGTTTTTGTGCGGCAGCCCGTTCCGCGGGCCGGATCCGCTCCGGTTTTTGCGCGGCGGCCCCGATACGGTCCGGTTTTTTGCGCGGCGGCCCGTTCCGCGGGCCGGATCCGCTCCGGTTTTTGCGCGGCGGCCCCGATCCACTCCGGTTTTTGCGCGGCGGCCCGTTCCGCGGGCCGGATCCGCTCCGGTTTTTGCGCGGTGGCTCCGATCCGGTCCGGTTTTTGCCCGGCGGCCCGTTCCGTGGGCCGCATCCAGTCCGGTTTTTGCGCCGCGGCCCGTTCCGCGGGCCGGATCCGCTCCGGTTTTTGCGCGGCGGCCCGTTCCGCGGGCCGGATCCGCTCCGGTTTTTGCGCGGTCGCTCCTATCCGGTCCGGTTTTTGCGCGGCGGCCCGTTCCGCGGGCCGGATCCGGTCCGGTTTTTGCGCGGCGGCCCCGAGCCGGTCCGGTTTTTGCGCGGCGGCCCGTTCCGCGGGCCGGATCCGCTCCGGTTTTTGCGCGGCGGCCCCGATCCTGTCCGGTTTTTGCGCGGCGGCCCGTTCCGCGGGCCGGATCCGCTCCGGTTTTTGCGCGGCGGCCCCGATCCGCTCCGGTTTTTGCGCGGCGGCCCGTTCCGCGGGCCGGATCCGCTCCGGTTTTTGCACGGCGGCCGTATTACGGTCCGGTTTTTGCGCGGCGGCCCGTTCCGCGGGCCGGATCCGCTCCGGTTTTTGCGCGGCGGCCCCGATCCGCTCCGGTTTTTGCGCGGCGGCCCGTTCCGCGGGCCGCATCCGCTCCGGTTTTTGCGCGGTGGCTCCGATCCGGTCCGGTTTTTGCGCGGCGGCCCGTTCCGCGGGCCGGATCTGGTCCGGTTTTTGCGCGGCGGCCCCGAGCCTGTCCGGTTTTTGCGCGGCGGCCCGTTCCGCGGGCCGGATCCGCTCCAGTTTTTGCGCGGCGGCCCCGATCCGGTCCGGTTTTAGCGCGGCGGCCCGTTCCGCGGGCCGCATCCGCTCCGGTTTTTGCGCGGCGGCCCCAATCCGCTCCGGTTTTTGCGCGGCGGCCCGTTCTGCGGGCCGGATCCGCTCCGCTTTTTGCGCGGCGGCCCCAATCCGGTCTGGTTTTTCCGCGGCGGCCCGTTCCGCGGGCTGGATCCGCTCCGGTTTTTGCGCGGCGGCCCCGATCCGGTCCGGTTTTTGCGCGGCGGCGCGTTCTGCGGGCCGGATCCGCTCCGGTTTTTGCGCGGCGGCACCGATCCGGTCCGGTTTTTGCGCGGTGGCCCGTTCCGCGGGCCGGATCCAGTCCGGTTTTTGCGCGGCGGCCCCGATCCACTCCGGTTTTTGCGCGGCGGCCCGTTCCGCGGGCCGGATCCGCTCCGGTTTTTGCGCGGTGGCTCCGATCCGGTCCGGTTTTTGCCCGGCGGCCCGTTCCGTGGGCCGCATCCAGTCCGGTTTTTGCGCCGCGGCCCGTTCCGCGGGCCGGATCCGCTCCGGTTTTTGCGCGGCGGCCCCATTCCTGTCCGGTTTTTGCGCGGCGGCCCGTTCCGCGGGCCGGATCCGCTCCGGTTTTTGCGCGGCGTCCCCGATCCGCTCCGGTTTTTGCGCGGCGGCCCGTTCCGCAGGCCGAATCCGCTCCGGTTTTTGCGCGGCGGCCCCGATCCGCTCCGGTTTTTGTGCGGCAGCCCGTTCCGCGGGCCGGAGCCGGTCCGGTTTTTGCGCGGCGGCCCCCTAGCCTGTCCGGTTTTTGCGCGGCGGCCCGTTCCGCGGGCTGGATCCGCTCCGGTTTTTGCGCGGCGGCCCCGAGCCGGTCCGGTTTTTGCGTGGCGGCCCGTTCCGCGGGCCGGATCCGCTCCGGTTTTTGCGCGGCGGCCCCGAGCCGCTCCGGTTTTTGCGCGGCGGCCCGTTCCGCGGGCCGGATCCGCTCCGGTTTTTGCGCGGCGGCACCGAGCCGGTCCGGTTTTTGCGCGGCGGCCCGTTCCGCGGGCCGGATCCGCTCCGGTTTTTGCGCGGCGGCCCCGAGCCGGTCCGGTTTTTGCGCGGCGGCCCGTTCCACGGGCCGGATCCGCTCCGCTTTTTGCGCGGCGGCCCCGATCCGCTCCGGTTTTTGCGCGGCGGCCCGTTCCGCGGGCTGGATCCGGTCCGGTTTTTGCGCGGCAGACACGATCCGCTCCGGTTTTTGCGCGGCGGCCCGTTCTGCGGGCCGGATCCCGTCCGGTTTTTGCGCGGCGGCCCCGATCCGGTCTGGTTTTTCCGCGGCGGCCCGTTCCGCGGGCTGGATCCGCTCCGGTTTTTGCGCGGCGGCCCCGATCCTGTCCGGTTTTTGCACGGCGGCCCGTTCCGTGGGCCGCATCCAGTCCGGTTTTTGCGCGGCGGCCCCGATCCGCTCCGGTTTTTGCGCGGCGGCCCGTTCCGCGGGCCGGATTCGCTCCGGTTTTTGCGCGGCGGCCCCGATCCGCTCCGGTTTTTGCGCGGCGGCCCGTTCCGCGGGCCGGATCCGCTCCGGTTTTTGCGCGGTGGCTCCGATCCGGTCCGGTTTTTGCCCGGCGGCCCGTTCCGCGGGCCGCATACAGTCCGGTTTTTGCGCGGCGGCCCGTTCCGCGGGCCTGATCCGCTCCGGTTTTTGCGCGGCGGCCCCGATCCGCTCCGGTTTTTGCGCGGCGGCCCGTTCCGCGGGCCGGATCCGCTCCGGTTTTTGCGCGGCGGCCCCGATCCGCTCCGGTTTTTGCGCGGCGGCCCGTTCCGCGGGCCGGAGCCGGTCCGGTTTTTGCGCGGCGGCCCCGATCCGGTCCGGTTTTTGCGCGGCGGCCCGTTCCGCGGGCCGGATCCGCTCCAGTTTTTGCGCGGCGGCCCCGATCCTGTCCGGTTTTTGCGCGGCGGCCCCTTCCGCGGGCCGGATCCGCTCCGGTTTTTGCGCGGCGGCTCCGATCCTGTCCGGTTTTTGCCCGGAGGCCCTTTCCGCGGGCCGGATCCGGTCCGGTTTTTGCGCGGCGGCCCGTTCCGCGGGCCGGATCCGCTCCGGTTTTTGCGCGGCGGCACCGAGCCGCTCCGGTTTTTGCGCGGCGGCCCGTTCCGCGGGCCGGATCCGATCCGGTTTTTGCGCGGTGGCTCCGCTCCGGTCCGATATTTGCTCGGCGGAAGTTCCGCGGGCCGCATCCGCTCCGGTTTTTGCGCGGCGGCCCCGATCCGGTCCGATTTTTGCGCCGCGGCCCGTTCCGCGGGCCGGATCCGGTCCGGTTTTTGCGCGGCGGCCCCGATCCGGTCCGGTTTTTGCGCGGTGGCCCGTTCTGCGGGCCGGATCCGGTCAGGTTTTTGCGCGGCGGCCCCGATCCGGTCCGGTTTTTGTGCGGCAGCCCGTTCCGCGGGCCGGAGCCGGTCCGGTTTTTGCGCGGCGGCCCCGATACGGTCCGGTTTTTGCGCGGCGGCCCGTTCCGCGGGCCGGATCCGGTCCGGTTTTTGCGCGGCGGCCCCGATCCACTCCGGTTTTTGCGCGGCGGCCCGTTCCGCGGGCCGGATCCGGTCCGGTTTTTGCGCGGCGGCTCCGATCCGGTCCGGTTTTTGCCCGGCGGCCCGTTTCGTGGGCCGCATCCGCTCCGGCTTTTGCGCGGCGGCCCGTTCCGCGGGCCGGATCCGCTCCGGTTTTTGCGCGGCGGCCCCGAGCCGGTCCGGTTTTTGCGCGGCGGCCCGTTCCGCGGGCCGGATCCGCTCCGGTTTTTGCGCGGCGGCCCCGAGCTGGTCCGGTTTTTGCGCGGCGGCCCGTTCCGCGGGCCGGATCCGCTCCGCTTTTTGCGCGGCGGCCCCGATCCGCTCCGGTTTTTGCGCGGCGGCCCGTTCCGCGGGCTGGATCCGCTCCGGTTTTTGCGCGGCGGCCACGATCCGCTCCGGTTTTTGCGCGGCGGCCCGTTCCGCGGGCCGGATCCGGTCCGGTTTTTGCGCGGCGGCCCCGATCCGGTCCGGTTTTTGCGCGGCGGCCACGATCCGCTCCGGTTTTTGTGCCGCGGCCCGTTCCGCGGGCCGGATCCGCTCCGGTTTTTGCGCGGTGGCTCCGATCCGGTCCGGTTTTTGCGCGGTGGCCCGTTCCGCGGGCCGCATCCAGTCCGGTTTTTGCGCGGCGGCCCCGATACGGTCCGGTTTTTGCGCCGCGGCCCGTTCCGCGGGCCGGATCCGCTCCGGTTTTTGCGCGGCGGCCCCGAGCCGCTCCGGTTTTTGCGCGGCGTCCCCGATCCGCTCCGGTTTTTGCGCGGCGGCCCGTTCCGCAGGCCGAATCCGCTCCGGTTTTTGCGCGGCGGCCCCGATCCGCTCCGGTTGTTGTGCGGCAGCCCGTTCCGCCGGCCGGAGCCGGTCCGGTTTTTGCGCGGCGGCCCCGATCCGCTCCGATTTTTGCGCGGCGGCCCGTTCCGCGGGCCGGATCCGGTCCGGTTTTTGCGCGGCGGCCCCGATCCGGTCCGGTTTTTGCGCGGTGGCCCGTTCCGCGGGCCGGATCCGGTCCGGTTTTTGCGCGGCGGCCACGATCCCGTACGGTTTTTGTGCGGCAGCCAGTTCCGCGGGCCGGAGCCGGTCCGGTTTTTGCGCGGCGGCCCCGATCCCGTACGGTTTTTGCGCGGCGGCCCGTTCCGCGGGCCGGATCCGGTCCGGTTTTTGCGCGGCGGCCCCGATCCACTCCGGTTTGTGCGCGGCGGCCCGTTCCGCGGGCCGGATCCGCTCCGGTTTTTGCGCGGCAGCTCCGATCCGGTCCGGTTTTTGCCCGGCGGCCCGTTCCGTGGGCCGCATCCAGTCCGGTTTTTGCGCGGCGGCCTGTTCCGCGGGCCGGATCCGCTCCGGTTTTTGCGCGGCGGCCCCGAGCCGGTCCGGTTTTTGCGCGGCGGCCCGTTCCGCGGGCCGGATCCGCTCCGGTTTTTGCGCGGCGGCCCCGAGCTGGTCCGGTTTTTGCGCGGCGGCCCCGAGCCGGTCCGGTTTTTGCGCGGCGGCCCGTTCCACGGGCCGGATCCGCTCCGCTTTTTGCGCGGCGGCCTTGATCCGCTCCGGTTTTTGCGCGGCGGCCCGTTCCGCGGGCTGGATCCGGTCCGGTTTTTGCGCGGCAGACACGATCCGCTCCGGTTTTTGCGCGGCGGCCCGTTCTGCGGGCCGGATCCCGTCCGGTTTTTGCGCGGCGGCCCCGATCCGGTCTGGTTTTTGCGCGGCGGCCCGTTCCGCGGGCTGGATCCGCTCCGGTTTTTGCGCGGCGGCCCCGATCCTGTCCGGTTTTTGCACGGCGGCCCGTTCCGCGGGCCGCATCCAGTCCGGTTTTTGCGCGGCGGCCCCGATCCGCTCCGGTTTTTGCGCGGCGGCCCGTTCCGCGGGCCGGATCCGCTCCGGTTTTTGCGCGGCGGCCCCGATCCGCTCCGGTTTTTGCGCGGCGGCCCGTTCCGCGGGCCGGATCCGCTCCGGTTTTTGCGCGGTGGCTCCGATCCGGTCCGGTTTTTGCCCGGCGGCCCGTTCCGTGGGCCGCATACAGTCCGGTTTTTGCGCGGCGGCCCGTTCCGCGGGCCTGATCCGCTCCGGTTTTTGCGCGGCGGCCCCGATCCGCTCCGGTTTTTGCGCGGCGGCCCGTTCCGCGGGCCGGATCCGCTCCGCTTTTTGCGCGGCGGCCCCGATCCGCTCCGGTTTTTGCGCAGCGGCCCGTTCCGCGGGCCGGAGCCGGTCCGGTTTTTGCGCGGCGGCCCCGAGCCGGTCCGGTTTTTGCGCGGCGGCCCGTTCCGCGGGCCGGATCCGCTCCAGTTTTTGCGCGGCGGCCCCGATCCTGTCCGGTTTTTGCGCGGCGGCCCCTTCCGCGGGCCGGATCCGGTCCGGTTTTTGCGCGGCGGCTCCGATCCTGTCCGGTTTTTGCCCGGAGGCCCTTTCCGCGGGCCGGATCCGGTCCGGTTTTTGCGCGGCGGCCCGTTCCGCAGGCCGGATCCGCTCCGGTTTTTGCGCGGCGGCACCAAGCCGCTCCGGTTTTTGCGCGGCGGCCCGTTCCGCGGGCCGGATCCGATCCGGTTTTTGCGCGGTGGCTCCGCTCCGGTCCGATATTTGCTCGGCGGAAGTTCCGCGGGCCGCATCCGGTCCGGTTTTTGCGCGGCGGCCCCGATCCGGTCCGATTTTTGCGCCGCGGCCCGTTCCGCGGGCCGGATCCGGTCCGGTTTTTGCGCGGCGGCCCCGATCCGGTCCGGTTTTTGCGCGGTGGCCCGTTCCGCGGGCCGGATCCGGTCAGGTTTTTGCGCGGCGGCCCCGATACGGTCCGGTTTTTGCGCCGCGGCCCGTTCCGCGGGCCGGATCCGCTCCGGTTTTTGCGCGGCGGCCCCGAGCCGCTCCGGTTTTTGCGCGGCGTCCCCGATCCGCTCCGGTTTTTGCGCGGCGGCCCGTTCCGCAGGCCGAATCCGCTCCGGTTTTTGCGCGGCGGCCCCGATCCTCTCCGGTTGTTGTGCGGCAGCCCGTTCCGCCGGCCGGAGCCGGTCCGGTTTTTGCGCGGCGGCCCCGATCCGCTCCGATTTTTGCGCGGCGGCCCGTTCCGCGGGCCGCATCCGGTCCACTTTTTGCGCGGCGGCCCCGATCCGGTCCGGTTTTTGCGCGGTGGCCCGTTCCGCGGGCCGGATCCGGTCCGGTTTTTGCGCGGCGGCCACGATCCCGTACGGTTTTTGTGCGGCAGCCAGTTCCGCGGGCCGGAGCCGGTCCGGTTTTTGCGCGGCGGCCCCGATCCCGTACGGTTTTTGCGCGGCGGCCCGTTCCGCGGGCCGGATCCGGTCCGGTTTTTGCGCGGCGGCCCCGATCCACTCCGGTTTGTGCGCGGCGGCCCGTTCCGCGGGCCGGAACCGCTCCGGTTTTTGCGCGGCAGCTCCGATCCGGTCCGGTTTTTGCCCGGCGGCCCGTTCCGTGGGCCGCATCCAGTCCGGTTTTTGCGCGGCGGCCTGTTCCGCGGGCCGGATCCGCTCCGGTTTTTGCGCGGCAGCTCCGATCCGGTCCGGTTTTTGCCCGGCGGCCCGTTCCGTGGGCCGCATCCAGTCCGGTTTTTGCGCGGCGGCCTGTTCCGCGGGCCGGATCCGCTCCGGTTTTTGCGCGGCGGCCCCGAGCCGGTCCGGTTTTTGCGCGGCGGCCCGTTCCGCGGGCCGGATCCGCTCCGGTTTTTGCGCGGCGGCCCCGAGCTGGTCCGGTTTTTGCGCGGCGGCCCGTTCCGCGGGCCGGAACCGCTCCGGTTTTTGCGCGGCAGCTCCGATCCGGTCCGGTTTTTGCCCGGCGGCCCGTTCCGTGGGCCGCATCCAGTCCGGTTTTTGCGCGGCGGCCCGTTCCGCGGGCCGGATCCGCTCCGGTTTTTGCGCGGCGGCACCGAGCCGCTCCGGTTTTTGCGCGGCGGCCCGTTCCGCGGGCCGGATCCGATCCGGTTTTTGCGCGGTGGCTCCGCTCCGGTCCGATATTTGCTCGGCGGAAGTTCCGCGGGCCGCATCCGGTCCGGTTTTTGCGCGGCGGCCCCGATCCGGTCCGATTTTTGCGCCGCGGCCCGTTCCGCGGGCCGGATCCGGTCCGGTTTTTGCGCGGCGGCCCCGATCCGGTCCGGTTTTTGCGCGGTGGCCCGTTCCGCGGGCCGGATCCGGTCAGGTTTTTGCGCGGCGGCCCCGATCCGGTCCGGTTTTTGTGCGGCAGCCCGTTCCGCGGGCCGGAGCCGGTCCGGTTTTTGCGCGGCGGCCCCGATACGGTCCGGTTTTTGCGCGGCGGCCCGTTCCGCGGGCCGGATCCGGTCCGGTTTTTGCGCGGCGGCCCCGATCCACTCCGGTTTTTGCGCGGCGGCCCGTTCCGCGGGCCGGATCCGCTCCGGTTTTTGCGCGGCGGCTCCGATCCGGTCCGGTTTTTGCCCGGCGGCCCGTTCCGTGGGCCGCATCCGCTCCGGTTTTTGCGCGGCGGCCCGTTCCGCGGGCCGGATCCGCTCCGGTTTTTGCGCGGCGGCCCCGAGCCGGTCCGGTTTTTGCGCGGCGGCCCGTTCCGCGGGCCGGATCCGCTCCGGTTTTTGCGCGGCGGCCCCGAGCTGGTCCGGTTTATGCGCGGCGGCCCGTTCCGCGGGCCGGATCCGCTCCGCTTTTTGCGCGGCGGCCCCGATCCGCTCCGGTTTTTGCGCGGCGGCCCGTTCCGCGGGCTGGATCCGCTCCGGTTTTTGCGCGGCGGCCACGATCCGCTCCGGTTTTTGCGCGGCGGCCCGTTCCGCGGGCCGGATCCGGTCCGGTTTTTGCGCGGCGGCCCCGATCCGGTCCGGTTTTTGCGCGGCGGCCACGATCCGCTCCGGTTTTTGTGCCGCGGCCCGTTCCGCGGGCCGGATCCGCTCCGGTTTTTGCGCGGTGGCTCCGATCCGGTCCGGTTTTTGCGCGGTGGCCCGTTCCGCGGGCCGCATCCAGTCCGGTTTTTGCGCGGCGGCCCCGAGCCGGTCCGGTTTTTGCGCCGCGGCCCGTTCCGCGGGCCGGATCCGCTCCGGTTTTTGCGCGGCGGCCCCGAGCCGCTCCGGTTTTTGCGCGGCGTCCCCGATCCGCTCCGGTTTTTGCGCGGCGGCCCGTTCCGCAGGCCGAATCCGCTCCGGTTTTTGCGCGGCGGCCCCGATCCGCTCCGGTTGTTGTGCGGCAGCCCGTTCCGCCGGCCGGAGCCGGTCCGGTTTTTGCGCGGCGGCCCCGATCCGCTCCGATTTTTGCGCGGCGGCCCGTTCCGCGGGCCGCATCCGGTCCGCTTTTTGCGCGGCGGCCCCGATCCGGTCCGGTTTTTGCGCGGTGGCCCGTTCCGCGGGCCGGATCCGGTCCGGTTTTTGCGCGGCGGCCACGATCCCGTACGGTTTTTGTGCGGCAGCCAGTTCCGCGGGCCGGAGCCGGTCCGGTTTTTGCGCGGCGGCCCCGATCCCGTACGGTTTTTGCGCGGCGGCCCGTTCCGCGGGCCGGATCCGGTCCGGTTTTTGCGCGGCGGCCCCGATCCACTCCGGTTTGTGCGCGGCGGCCCGTTCCGCGGGCCGGAACCGCTCCGGTTTTTGCGCGGCAGCTCCGATCCGGTCCGGTTTTTGCCCGGCGGCCCGTTCCGTGGGCCGCATCCAGTCCGGTTTTTGCGCGGCGGCCTGTTCCGCGGGCCGGATCCGCTCCGGTTTTTGCGCGGCGGCCCCGAGCCGGTCCGGTTTTTGCGCGGCGGCCCGTTCCGCGGGCCGGATCCGCTCCGGTTTTTGCGCGGCGGCCCCGAGCTGGTCCGGTTTTTGCGCGGCGGCCCGTTCCGCGGGCCGGATCCGCTCCGCTTTTTGCGCGGCGGCCCCGATCCGCTCCGGTTTTTGCGCGGTGGCCCGTTCCGCGGGCTGGATCCGGTCCGGTTTTTGCGCGGCGGCCACGATCCGCTCCGGTTTTTGCGCGGCGGCCCGTTCCGCGGGCCGGATCCGCTCCGGTTTTTGCGCGGCGGCCCCGATCCGCTCCGGTTTTTGCGCGGCGGCCCGTTCCTCGGGCCGGATCCGGTCCGGTTTTTGCGCGGCGGCCCCGATCCGCTCCGGTTTTTGTGCCGCGGCCCGTTCCGCGGGCCGGATCCGCTCCGGTTTTTGCGCGGTGGCTCCGATCCGGTCCGGTTTTTGCGCGGTGGCCCGTTCCGCGGGCCGCATCCAGTCCGGTTTTTGCGCGGCGGCCCCGATACGGTCCGGTTTTTGCGCGGCGGCCCGTTCCGCGGGCCGGATCCGGTCCGGTTTTTGCGCGGCGGCCCGTTCCGCGGGCCGGATCCGGTCCGGTTTTTGCGCGGCGGCCCCGATCCCGTACGGTTTTTGTGCGGCAGCCCGTTCCGCGGGCCGGAGCCGGTCCGGTTTTTGCGCGGCGGCCCCGATCCCGTTCGGTTTTTGCGCGGCGGCCCGTTCCGCGGGCCGGATCCGATCCGGTTTTTGCGCGGCGGCCCCGATCCACTCCGGTTTTTGCGCGGCGGCCCGTTCCGCGGGCCGGATCCGCTCCGGTTTTTGCGCGGCGGCTCCGATCCGGTCCGGTTTTTGCCCGGCGTCCCGTTCCGTGGGCCGCATCCAGTCCGGTTTTTGCGCGGCGGCCCGTTCCGCGGGCCGGATCCGCTCCGGTTTTTGCGCGGCGGCCCCGAGCCGGTCCGGTTTTTGCGCGGCGGCCCGTTCCGCGGGCCGGATCCGCTCCGGTTTTTGCGCGGCGGCCCCGATCCACTCCGGTTTTTGCGCGGCGGCCCGTTCCGCGGGCCGGATCCGCTCCGCTTTTTGCGCGGCGGCCCCGATCCGCTCCGGTTTTTGCGCGGCGGCCCGTTCCGCGGGCTGGATCCGGTCCGGTTTTTGCGCGGCGGCCACGATCCGCTCCGGTTTTTGCGCGGCGGCCCGTTCCGCGGGCCGGATCCGCTCCGGTTTTTGCGCGGCGGCCCCGATCCGCTCCGGTTTTTGCGCGGCGGCCCGTTCCGCGGGCCGGATCCGGTCCGGTTTTTGCGCGGCGGCCCCGATCCGGTCCGGTTTTTGTGCCGCGGCCCGTTCCGCGGGCCGGATCCGCTCCGGTTTTTGCGCGGTGGCTCCGATCCGGTCCGGTTTTTGCGCGGTGGCCCGTTCCGCGGGCCGCATCCAGTCCGGTTTTTGCGCGGCGGCCCCGATACGGTCCGGTTTTTGCGCGGCGGCCCGTTCCGCGGGCCGGATCCGGTCCGGTTTTTGCGCGGCGGCCCGTTCCGCGGGCCGGATCCGGTCCGGTTTTTGCGCGGCGGCCCCGATCCGGTCCGGTTTTTGTGCCGCGGCCCGTTCCGCGGGCCGGATCCGCTCCGGTTTTTGCGCGGTGGCTCCGATCCGGTCCGGTTTTTGCGCGGCGGCCCGTTCCGCGGGCCGCATCCAGTCCGGTTTTTGCGCGGTGGCTCCTATCCGGTCCGGTTTTTGCGCGGCGGCCCGTTCTGCGGGACGGATCCGCTCCGCTTTTTGCGCGGCGGCCCCGATCCGGTCTGGTTTTTCCGCGGCGGCCCGTTCCGCGGGCTGGATCCGGTCCGGTTTTTGCGCGGCGGCCCCGATCCTGTCCGGTTTTTGCGCGGCGGCCCGTTCTGCGGGCTGGATCCGGTCCGGTTTTTGCGCGGCGGCCACGATCCGCTCCGGTTTTTGCGCGGCGGCCCGTTCCGCGGGCCGGATCCGATCCGGTTTTTGCGCGGCGGCCCCGATCCACTCCGATTTTTGCGCGGCGGCCCGTTCCTCGGGCCGGATCCGCTCCGGTTTTTGCGCGGTGGCTCCGATCCGGTCCGGTTTTTGCCCGGCGGCCCGTTCCGTGGGCCGCATCCAGTCCGGTTTTTGCGCGGCGGCCCGTTCCGCGGGCCGGATCCGGTCCGGTTTTTGCGCGGCGGCCCCATTCCTGTCCGGTTTTTGCGCGGCGGCCCGTTCCGCGGGCCGGATCCGCTCCGGTTTTTGCGCGGCGTCCCCGATCCGCTCCGGTTTTTGCGCGGCGGCCCGTTCCGCAGGCCGAATCCGCTCCGGTTTTTGCGCGGCGGCCCCGATCCGCTCCGGTTTTTGTGCGGCAGCCCGTTCCGCGGGCCGGAGCCGGTCCGGTTTTTGCGCGGCGGCCCCGAGCCTGTCCGGTTTTTGCGCGGCGGCCCGTTCCGCGGGCTGGATCCGCTCCGGTTTTTGCGTGGCGGCCCCGAGCCGGTCCGGTTTTTGCGTGGCGGCCCGTTCCGCGGGCCGGATCCGCTCCGGTTTTTGCGCGGCAGCCCCGAGCTGGTCCGGTTTTTGCGCGGCGGCCCGTTCCGCGGGCCGGATCGGCTCCGCTTTTTGCGCGGCGGCACCAAGCCGGTCCGGTTTTTGCGTGGCGTCCCGTTCCGCGGGCCGCATCCAGTCCGGTTTTTGCGCGGCGGCCCCGAGCCGGTCCGGTTTTTGCGCGGCGGCCCGTTCCACGGGCCGGATCCGCTCCGCTTTTTGCGCGGCGGCCCCGATCCGCTCCGGTTTTTGCGCCGCGGCCCGTTCCGCGGGCTGGATCCGGTCCGGTTTTTGCGCGGCAGACACGATCCGCTCCGGTTTTTGCGCGGCGGCCCGTTCTGCGGGCCGGATCCGGTCCGGTTTTTGCGCGGCGGCCCCGATCCGGTCTGGTTTTTCCGCGGCGGCCCGTTCCGCGGGCTGGATCCGCTCCGGTTTTTGCGCGGCGGCCCCGATACGGTCCGGTTTTTGCGTGGCGGCCCGTTCCGCGGGCCGGATCCGGTCCGGTTTTTGCGCGGCGGCCCCGATCCGCTCCTGTTTTTGCGCGGCGGCCCGTTCCGCGGGCCGGATCCGATCCGGTTTTTGCGCGGCGGCCCAGATCCACTCCGGTTTTTGCGCGGCGGCCCGTTCCGCGGGCCGGATCCGCTCCGGTTTTTGCGCGGTGGCTCCGATCCGGTCCGGTTTTTGCCCGGCGGCCCGTTCCGTGGGCCGCATACAGTCCGGTTTTTGCGCCGCGGCTCGTTCCGCGGGCCGGATCCGGTCCGGTTTTTGCGCGGCGGCCCCGATCCTGTCCGGTTTTTGCGCGGCGGCCCGTTCCGCGGGCCGGATCCGCTCCGGTTTTTGCGCGGCGGCCCCGATCCGCTCCGGTTTTTGCGCGGCGGCCCGTTCCGCGGGCCGGATCCGCTCCGGTTTTTGCGCGGCGGCCCCGAGCCGCTCCGGTTTTTGCGCGGTGGCCCGTTCCGCGGGCCACATCCGCTCCGGTTTTTGCGCGGTGGCTCCGATCCGCTCCGGTTTTTGCGCGGCGGCCCGTTCCGTGGGGCGCATCCAGTCCGGTTTTTGCGCGGCGGCCCGTTCCGCGGGCCGGATCCGCTCCGGTTTTTGCGCGGCGGCCCCGAGCCGGTCCGGTTTTTGCGCGGCGGCCCGTTCCGCGGGCCGGATCCGCTCCGTTTTTGCGCGGCGGCCCCGAGCCTGTCCGGTTTTTGCGCGGCGGCCCGTTCCGCGGGCCGGATCCGCTCCGGTTTTTGCGCGGCGGCCCCGATCCGCTCCGATTTTTGCGCGGCGGCCCGTTCCGCGGGCCGCATCCGCTCCGGTTTTTGCGCGGCGGCCCCTAGCCGGTCCGGTTTTTGCGCGGCGGCCCCGATCCGCTCCGATTTTTGCGCGGCGGCCCGTTCCGCGGGCCGTAGCCGGTCCGGTTTTTGCGCGGCGGCCCCGATCCCGTACGGTTTTTGTGCGGCAGCCCGTTCCGCGGGCCGGAACCTGTCCGGTTTTTGCGCGGCGGCCCGTTCCGCGGGCCGGATCCGGTCCGGTTTTTGCGCGGCGGCCCCGATCCACTCCGGTTTTTGCGCGGCGGCCCGTTCCGCGGGCCGGATCCGCTCCGGTTTTTGCGCGGCGGCTCCGATCCGGTCCGGTTTTTGCCCGGCGGCCCGTTCCGTGGGCCGCATCCAGTCCGGTTTTTGCGCGGCGGCCCGTTCCGCGGGCCGGATCCGCTCCGGTTTTTGCGCGGCGGCCCCGAGCCGGTCCGGTTTTTGCGCGGCGGCCCGTTCCGCGGGCCGGATCCGCTCCGGTTTTTGCGCGGCGGCCCCGAGCTGGTCCGGATTTTGCGCGGCGGCCCGTTCCGCGGGCCGGATCCGCTCCGGTTTTTGCGCGGCGGCCCCGATCCGCTCCGGTTTTTGCGCGGCGGCCCGTTCCGCGGGCTGGATCCGGTCCGGTTTTTGCGAGGCGGCCACGATCCGCTCCGGTTTTTGCGCGGCGGCCTGTTCCGCGGGCCGGATCCGCTCCGGTTTTTGCGCGGCGGCCCCGATCCCGTACGGTTTTTGCGCGGCGGCCCGTTCCGCGGGCCGGATCCGGTCCGGTTTTTGCGCGGCGGCCACGATCCGCTCCGGTTTTTGTGCCGCGGCCCGTTCCGCGGGCCGGATCCGCTCCGGTTTTTGCGCGGTGGCTCTGATCCGGTCCGGTTTTTGCGCGGCGGCCCCGATACGGTCCGGTTTTTGCGCGGCGGCCCGTTCCGCGGGCCGGATCCGGTCCGGTTTTTGCGCGGCGGCCCG